>NC_056612.1:11235776-11447310 GCF_018340385.1 Cyprinus carpio | reverse complement strand
ATGTGTGGTGTCCCACCGCCGGAGTGAAGGACATCTGGAAAGATCACGTCTTGGGTGCACATGGCCTGTGCAGAGAAGTAAATGGAGTAGAGGAGGTGGGAGAGTTAGCAGCGCGCTGTACACTTATTCCAGTCTTGTGAGCGTCAGCCCTGGATGTTTCCAGCGCGGCTCTCCCCTCTCTCGGCTGGGCCTGCTTCTCCACCAGGTCGTGGATCTGCTTCTCCACGGCACTCCAGCTCTGAATGCAGCTTGAACGTGTCCTCACCTGCACTCAAAGGTAGACACACATCCGCCATTAAAGCAAGTAACAGTGAGTAAAACAATGGTAATGTGTGAATAGAATTTTAGCAATGTAAATGACATTAGTGGCAACCACACTGGCGATGCTAATGGGCTATAAGCTGAACGGGCTTAATCTTAGATATAAATGTTTATATTTTTGCACGTATGTTTGTGTGCAAGTGTACTCATGTGAGTGTACAAGCAGGTCCTTCAACCCAAATTATCTATTCTGTTTTCATAAATGTGTCTATGAAGATGTGTATTTGTTGCTTCCACAGATGCACCTACAGAATATTGATAGCAAGCCATTTAGATAATCTGTTTCATTATTATTTTATTTAAAACACAATACGAGGAATATAAATGACAAATTATTGTATATTAATTTATACTTTACTTACATGAAACATCCTTTTTCATCTGTAAATGTAACTGTAAAGTATCTAACTTTTTTATATCTCATTTGCCAATGAGATATAAAATGTGTAATAAGCATAAATGTTAACAACACACTGACATAAACAACTTTTTATGTCTCAGTTGTTGAACTTTTTATGGTTATAGAAATACTTACACCTATTAAGAAATGATCTTTTTTGCTAAGTTTATTAGGACCATATGGGTCACATTCCTGAACAATATAGAATAGTTCTTGCTTATTTGGCTCAAGAGCATAAGCTATTAATCTATCATACTATCATACTACAAGTCCACATGTCATATTAACAAGAAACTATGCTTCAAACCACAGGATGGAAGCTCAAGCTAATCACACCTTTGCAGAGCTGTTTCCAAGTTTGACCACTATGGTTTTAGAAAACATCAATTAGCGACAGTTGTGAAACCCAGTTTTGACCCTGGGGGATTCCGGGGTTTTTTTGTTTTGTTTTTTTTGTCAGGCATTTTTACATTACAATCATCAAGCCTAAATGTTTCATTACTCAATATATTTGTGGTTTTACAATTTATAATTAAGAATTGATTCATATTTATATTGTTAAGAAGATATAACAGAAATTACAGAAAACTTTAGTGTGGCTGGTCTTTTAATAGCCCCTCTCGCTAACACTCGCTTACAGCCATTCCACCCTGAGCATGAACAATTCAACCAACATATCCTCAGCACTAGGTATTTCAACTCTGCCCACTCATTCACTATCGCCAGAATTCTAACCAGTCACTTCTCATTTAGGACTTGAATAATTACTCCCAACACATCTTATCTGTTGTCCAGTCTTGTCAAGCTCTTGTCAGTGTACTTACCCGACTACCTACCTGTATGTCTACCTACCTTCTTTGTCTGATCCAACAACCCTGCTGCTGAAGTCTTCTCCGTGGGTTCTCTGAACATACTTGTCAAGAGAAGGATTGTGTTAGTCAAGTGTGTCTCTCATTACTTCTGCAAAAACTGCTTACATACATGTGTTTACTCTGCTGCTGATCTGAAATAAACCCCTGCTCAGTTCATCCTTGTGTCTCATCTCTTGTTGCTTGTGACATAAATAGCCAATATTCTATTAATATGTTAAGCAAATATTTAATAGTCAGAAGTGGTCTTCAAACAAAAGTGTTAGTAAGATTTAAGGGATATTTCTCAAGTCTTGTGAAGACCTTTTTGACTAATTCTATTCAATTGCCCCAAATTAATTTTTTTTTTACAAATATTAAATATTACAATATTACATATTCTCATAGCTTTGTATAATTGCGGATGAACCACTGATGTCACATGGATTATTTTACAGATCTCCTTGCTACGTTTCTGGACTTGGGAATATTTCATTTATGTTGCTGTCTATGGGAGGGTCAGACAGCTCTCAAATTCCATCAAAAATATCATAATTTGTGTTTGTGTGAAGATGAACGAAGCTCTAACGGGGTTGAAACTACATGAGGGTCAGTAATTAATGACAGAATTTTCATTTTTGGGTGAATTAACCCTTTAAGCAGTTATTCAACAACCATAATCAACTACACTCAAATGTAACATGGGTAACATGAGGCAGGATATTGATTTCAGTATATCCTAGACCAAAGGTTTTCAAATCTATCGTAGAGGCCCCCAATCACTGTATATTTTGTACATCTCCCTTATCAGACACACCCAGTTCAGGTTTTGCAATCTCTACTAATGAGCTGATGAGTTGAAACAGATGTATTAGATGAGGGAGACAAAATCTGCAGTGCTGGGAGGCCTCCAGGACAGGTTTTAAAAAAAACTGGACTAGCCATTGCCACTTTAGTTTCACAGTTCAGGGGTGCATTTCCCAAAAGCATTAGCTCACTATAGTCACTAGCTTCATTGTTACTCACATACCATAGCTTCAGTGAGAACTTGCAAACATCTTTGCAAAGTTGTGGTTACAGCTCTCATCCTGCGGTTAGAAGAATAGTCTTTTGTTAATATGACATGTGGACTTATGATAGATGAACAGGTTATGTCCTTGAGCAAAGTATTCATCTATACTTAAGCAAGTATTAATCTATATAATTTATTCTGAGACAGGTATCATTTATTCTGACATGCTGTAGTATCAATTTATTTGCCATGGAGCATACTTGTACCTCTTCTCCTTGATTGAGCTGCGTCAAGTGTTTGATTAGTAACACTGGCTTCGTAAAGGCATGTTTTGCACTAAAATGAGTTGTCATTTCCTGTAATTAAGGTGTTTTAATGCATTTTGGCAGTGAATTTGTATCAGAAGTAGAGACAATCTGACTGTTTTCTTTTTGTGTGCCGATTTTTTTTTTTTTCCCATGGTTGTAATTCAGTTTAAATAACAATTGTGTGTGTCATTAGAAAAAATATGTTGTATTCCAGATGTGCCCTGATAGGCCTAGGTGTTGTTTCATGTTGTTTTATATTGCTGGTTTTCTAAGACAATTGTGCTTGACTGTCTTTACTGGCCCAGATCCTGAGAGTGGTGCAAAGGATGTTTCTTAAATGTTGTTAAGTATTGTGAATGAACTGTCTTTATTGTTTAGTAGACTACTGTCTGCTGGGGCTGCAGTCTAAGTCTCAGAATGTTGATCAAAGTGGGTTACTTTACTTTCTGTTCAGCATGATTACTGGGGTATGGACTGTGTGCACATGCATAGCGACAAACTTCTGCTGTTGCTAGAATTCAGGATGGTAGATGGATGCTTGCCCAAAGTGCTGCCTGGGGGACCAGGAAGACCAGCGGAGTACGTTCGATAACAGTCCATGGTGGAGATGATGGGACTTGAGGCTGATGAGCAGCTGGCAGAGAGTGAGCAGGGAAAGTGATAGGCAATAGAAGGTCTAGGCTAGAAGGACTAGAAGGCGGAGGTGGGATTGGGAGGATGGGTTAGAGTCTGAGGGATTTAGGAGGTTTAGGGCTGGAGGGAAACATAGAGGGCAAAGAAGATTTAGGGCTGGACGGAGCCAGTTATTGTTGGATCTCACCTGGTTGGAAAAACACAGTAGGTAGACAACCAAAATGGGTAATACCGCCACTGCAGGGATGCAGCGCTAACTGCAAGTCAGTCGAGTGTTATATATATATGGATTAAAAGCTAAATGTTTTAATTTCAGTTCATTCTTGGTTAAAAAAAAATAAAAATAATAATCTTCAGGTTCCATTTGCAGAGCGAAATGAGAACGGTCCAGCATTTACAAATAATTCTTATTAACTCTGTTATTATTCTTGATTTTTCAAACTGTTAACACTTTGTATTTTTGAATTATGCCTTTACTGTGTGAACAAAAATTGTGAATTGTGACTTTGATCGCGCTGGTGCCTCACGTCAGGGGCGTCGGACTGGGGGGGTAAAGGGTACCGAGTACTCAGGGCCCGAGGCGGGGGGGTGGCCCTTAGAAGTCAGTTTTCTATACATACATATACATGCACTAACATTTATATAGCATTTATGTACAAATAAAAAAGTTCCTGTGCAAAACTAAACTTGTAGTTAGGCACTGGTTTGGTATAAAAAAAAAGTCATTTTCATGCTGTGCAGGGCCCCACCACCCCTCTCAAATCAATGTAAATAGTACGACCCGCAGGTCAGGTGCTTCTGCTGCGGACCTGCATTGAATCAGTTAATGAGACAGGAGCTGGAGTTAGCCCTGATGTGAACTAGGAAGACAGGGGAAGAGTCATGTTTTTCCTTAAGAAAGGAAAATCAGGGGCTCAAAAATGCAAAGTAAAGAAGATTAAAGAGAGAAAGGCAAATGAGGGCAAGCATTTGCTCACTCAGTTTTTTGAAAAGAAAGGTGAGCTCCAAATGCATCATCGAGCATTGACATACATTTATGTTCGTACTCTATTTGAATAATATACCAATACTTTATAGTACCACACCCTACCCTACATAGCGAGCAAACAATATTTCTGGGTAAATAACAGGGAGTGAGAAGCAGACGGAGGCGGAGCTGGGAGCTCAACACACTGCCACTCCAGACAGCTGCGCAGCTGGTCTCCTCTTCTGCTGCAGTTCTCCCCAGAGTCAGAAGTTTACATGAAAACACTGTATATTTCCCTCCATTGTCAAAATCTAACACCCGCGAAAACACAGATCGTTAGCGCCTATTTTACCGCATTGTTATGCAAATTAGCCCGCGCACGCTCTTACATTAAGTACAGGATTGTTCTCAGTTTAATACACATTTTAATGATTGAAAATGACTTATTTTAAAACGTAATTCAAAGACTGAATGTCTAGTTTGGCAGTTAGTGTACCCGTTGTGATTCTATAGTCTTCATTTATTTTAAACAGACAAATAATCAGCAAATAACTTGTACTTAGCCTACACTTTAAAAAAGGTATTGTGACAATAAAGGATATTTTAGCAACCATCTGAAGCCATATATTTCAGTTTCAGACCCTGCAGCAGCAGGCCCCTCATCATGGCCAAGTGAAAGCAGTGAAAGTGAGGTGAGCTTTTAGCGGGAAATCCTGTTTTAACACTTAGTAATTAGTAATTAAGTGTTAAGAGGAAATAAGCAAAATGGGTACATTGTTATTGTACACATTTAAACTTTAAAGGGATAGTTCACCCAAAAATGAAAATTCTGTTATCATTTACTCTCCCTCAAGTTGTTCCAAACCTGTATGATTTCCTTTCTTCTGCTAAACACAAAAGAAGATATTTTAAAGAAGGTTGGTAATTAAACAGTTGCTGGTCCCCATTGACTTCCATAGTATTTTTTTTTCCTACTATGGAAGTCAATGGGGTCCATCAGTCGTTTGGTTACCGACTTTCTTCAAAATATCTTTTTTTTGTGTGAACTATCCCTTTAAACTGTAATTACTAATTACAGTTTAAAGTTTAAATGTGTACAATAACAATGTACCCATTTTGCTTATTTCCTCTTGTAGCAGAGGCAGAAATAGAATATGAGGTTGATATTCATATAAGTGAAAGTGAAGAATGTGATGAAGGTAGTCAGGAGCAGGAGGACAGAGCTGAAGAGGAAAGAGAAGAGAATGAGAGACTTAGGCCATTGGTATCACTATGGTATTTGGTACGGGGGCCCAGCAAGATGGTTTGTACCCAGGGCCCAAAATTTGGTGCTACGCCCCTGCTCACGTGCACATATTCCTTGGAAACAGCGGCGCGAGCAGCGGTCCACTTTGACTTTTGGCACATATCTTCAAATGGGCAATGTTTGGATTTGTCCAATCCAAGGGGCAGAATAAGGGACGATCCAAATATTTGTAATGTTCAATAATATAGGCCTATATCTGCCTGCAGTTAAAAAGTTATCATATTTCTTTTGATTCACCCATTTATGTAGGCTACAATTATTCTAAAAAAAAATTAAATAAAAATAAATAATGTCATAAAAAATGCCATCGGCCTGAATAAATTTTACCATTATAGAATTGGGGTAGTAATTTAGGAGGTGAAAATACAGTGAAATTACAAATGGCATGGGATTTTAAAGCATAACAACTGAAGGTCTATGAAACATTTCTATGATGCATTTTTTTTAAATAATGGCACTTAAAGTTTTCAACTAAAATATTATTTCAACCATATAGCCTGTGAATAAATAAAATGCATACTTTTCAATTAAAGAACACTGAGAGTGTAGGTTGCTTCTGGTGTTTGGATTTGTACTTCAATATAATGAGATCCAAGTTTAAGAATAGCCTACACTAGGTGTTTTTTTTTCTTTTCTCTCTCTCTCTCTCTCTCTCTCTCTCTCTCTCTCTATTTGACTCTCTATTTAACAGCATTAACTTACAATAAAATACGTCATCCTTCAGGCAGACTGAATGTTTTCCTGTCTTGCTAAATGTTGGGTCAGTTTGCGCGAGTCCCGCTCGCTGTGAAGCTGCAGCAATAAAGTTTATTAGTTATTATAGCTTAATTTCAGAGGAAGTTGCCTTAACTCAACAAAAAAAAAAGATGCAAACTGTTGCATTGGGGCTGGGCGATAGGCCTATGGCCTAAAAAAATCCCCTAGTTACTAGTCGTTCATTTGTCATTATTCGTTGCATTATTCAACTAATCGCAGGTTTATATTAAATTTACATCTATAATCCATAATGAGCCTTAATATATTCCGCGCTCAAGCACATGCATTAAGTTTGCCACAAAGCACAGGCAGAAGTAGCCCAATAATTGTGAAAAAGGAGACATTTTAATTATTTATTAATAAACAAATGTTTTCTTGCCGACTGCAAGATGAAATTCACGGTGCTGGCTCTCTACACATGGATGCGCCTTTAGAGAGAAATACAACCCTCATAGATTACATAATACATTCGTTCTGAATTGATTCGTTTAAAAGACATTTCAAGCTTTCAGTAGATATATTTCTCATGTTTGTGAGACACCCCAATTTTCAGTTATTTCATTATTAGGAAAAAAATCACGTGATTGAGAGGGCGCCTCCCTGTCATGCATGCGCATTAATAATTTTCGCACAAACACTTGAATATAAATAATAATTCACATTTTGCATATGCATTACAAAGTTTTTTCTTTTTTATTTTTTTTTTTACATGCAATTATCCTAAATAAAACCAAACAAGATTTGTAATGAAGATAAAATATGTAGACAAATAAGAAGAAATGCTGCACGTGCACTCAGCATCATGCGCGCCGAGCAAATCTTGCACTGATATTTTACGGAATATTATACAAACCTGCATTTAAATGTGGCTGCAATTTATTTATTATTTTATTATTATTATTATTATTATTATTATTTTTTTTTTTACTTTACTTAAATTATATGAAAGCAAGTAAAGAAGACTCCATTTAAAATCACTGAAGTTGTCAATTAATGAAGCTCTTTTTTTACATCGTGTGCATTTTGTTGATTATAATGAGTTTATACGTGAAGACGTTTTATTAATCAGTCCATTCTTTAGCGTTTCAATGATTTAGTTAAATCGTGCAGGTTTAATTTAGGAACTTAAATTTATTCGTTTCTTGTTTTAATTAGGCCTAAATAATGGGAGCGAAATTATACAGTGCCTCATGTTTTACTAAAATAAAGAAAATAATTGATAAAAACACGCAAGCCTAGCTCACAATAGGCTACCACTTTTAATGCTCTGATGCAAAGTAAACCACAATTTCTTTTGAATAATATAACACATAATCCATATTATATAAATAATGCTGCACACTATTTAAATGTGTCAAATCTAAAATATGGTGTAGAGAAAATATAAGCACAGGCTCATAGGCTTGACATTTATCCTGCTTGAATTCGTTCTAAGAAACGCACATATCTTCATAAGGACTAAACGTTCATCTGTGAATATTAAATATTTTAACTAGCCTACATTGTTTTTCTTTCATTTTCCCCGACTGCAGTCAAATATAACACATCGGTGAGGCAAAGCTGACGTCTATGTGCGAAAATGTGCTTTGATGCGCTTGTTTGAAAATTAAACTGATTAAAGCGCCACTCAGCGGTCAAAAGCTGCAAATGCACAGCCATAAAACTCCGAAAGAAGAAGAAGAAGAACAGTGAATACATCTCGGTTACCTATGTAACCACAGTTCCCTGAATAGGGAACAAGATGCTGCGGTGACGTCACCGTATGGGAACACCTTTCGGTGTGACGAATGTCTGAAGCCCTATACCATGCCGCCAATTTTATTGGCCAAATAGCTCTTGGCACCGCCTTGCGCATGTGTACGCATAGTATACCTGAGTGCCGTGTGCTATTTCGCTCAGATTTCATGAACTGAAGTAAATGCTATCAAGGTACGGAACGGCCGGGACCGCAGCATCTCGTTCCCTATTCAGGGAACTGTAGTTACATATGTAACCGAGATGTTCCCTTTCATAGGTCATTTCGATGCTGCGGTGACGTCACCATATGGGAACCCTATACCATAACGCCTGAAGTACCTGATAGCTGGGATCCGAGGAAAGCATCTGCTCAAGCGGAGATAACTCAGGAGCCAGGAGCCAGGAGCCATCCTCACATCCAGACTGTAAAACTTGACAAAAGTGCTCGGTGAGGACCATCCTGCCGCAGCACAAATATCATACATAGACGATCCACTGAGAAAAGCTTGCGATGAAGCCACTGCTCTCGTGGAATGAGCTCTAATTCCTAAGGGCGAAGCGAGTCCGCACCTCATAAGCTAAAGATATAGTCTCCACCAACCAATGGGACATGCGTTGCTTTGTGACAGCATGGCCTCTATTTTTGTGTCCAAACAGACAAACAGCCATGGAGCTGTTCGATCAACATAAGTCTTCAGCACTCTGACAGGGCAAAGACTCAGATCTCCTAGCCTCGCCTCAGCAGGGATTAAAGTTTCCAAGACCACTTTGTGAAAGTGAAAAGGGTTAGAGGCGACCTTAGGGACATAATTAGGCCTCGGTCGCAGCAGTACTTTCACAAACCCTGGTGCAAAGTCCATGCACAAGAGCGAAACAGAAGAGCTTGCAAATCCCCAACTCTCATGAGGGAGGATAAAGCCACAAGAAGAACTGTCTTTAAAGTAGGATTTTTTTTTTTTTTTTACAATTTCCAAGGGCTCGAATGAATGTTCTGATAGACCTTGCAACACAATGAATAAATTCCATGGAACTTGCGCAGGGCTGAAAGGCCCTAGCTGTCGCGAACCCTTTATAAAGTGAGAGACCAGCAGATGATGGCCCACTGAAGTACCATCTATATATACGTGGTTAGCTGAAATGGCTGCCACGTAAACTTAAAGAGTGGCAGGTGTTACTTCATCAGAAAAACGGTCTTGAAGAAACTCCAGTACTGAAGCCACTGGGCAGTAAACTGGATCTAAATTATGAGTTCCACATCAGGCAGTAAACAGTTTCCATTTGAAAGCATAAAGCGTCTCGTAGAAGCTGCCCTAAAATTCATTATAGTCTCGGTGGTTCCAACTGAAAGACCGGGACATATTAACTCACTCCGCTCAGAGGCCACGCCAACAGCTTCCATAGATCTGGCCTTGGGTGCCAAATCATCCCTCGTGCTTGCGATAGTAAGTCCTGTCTGAGGGGAATCTCCCACGGAGAGCCTGCTACAGATTGACCAGATCTGCAAACCACGGCTGTGTGGGCCACCACGGAGCCACCAACAGCAGCTGTTCCACTCTGCCAAATTCTGGATAGCACTGCTGGAATTAGTCGAATTGGAGGAAAAGCATATAAGCTGGTCCTGGGCCAATCGTGAGCTAACGCATCCAAGCCTAGGGGCGATGGAGGGCATAGGGAGAACCACAGCGGCCAATGTGTAGTCGTGCTCGACGCGAATACATCCACTTTCGCTTCTCCAAATACTTGCCATATAAGGCTACCGATCAGCTCCTGGAGAGATCAGCAGATTCAAGAAATACTCGGATCGAGAGCTAGAAAAAACTGCCAGCAATTCCAACCTCCTTTATGATTCAGATATGCCAGCCGCGTTGTGTCGCCATCCATACTCCGTGAGTTGGGCGTCCTTGACAACCAGCTCCCAAACCGGTCAAAGACGCGTCCGTCATGCCAGTCTCGCGGGAAGCACGAATCCCCAGCCGAACTCCAGTTTGAAGGAATTTGGCTGACATCCAAGGTTTTATCGACATAACACACCTCTGTGTCACCGAAATCGTCCGATGTGGAAAACAACGGGGTGAAATGTTTTGGCTTTTCATCCACCACTGAAAATGGGCGCATGTGAAGCAAGCCCAGACGGATTACAGGGGATGCCGCTGCCATTAGACCCAAAAGTCTGAGGCACAAACTCACCGTCACTGTGCGACCTGCTATGAAATGGCGCAGGCATGACGTGAGAGAATGAACGCGTGGGAGAAATAGTCTTGTTGTCATCGCACGAGGGTCCAAGTCTATTCCCAGAAGGTTATCTGCTGAGAGGGAATTAAAACACTCTTCTGGAAATTCGTGCATAAGCCCAGGCTGTTTAGATGATTCAGCACAAGACCCCGATGAGAGTGTGCTTGAGTCTGCGATTGTGCTAACACCAGCCAATCGTCCAGGTAATTCAATACGCGAACGCCCTGGAGCCGCCGGCGCCAGAGCTGTGTCCATGCAGGAGCAAAGGCTAAGCTGACTCCATCTGAGAGGGGTGTACATCTATAGCCCCCTATTCCCAGCAGAGATGACATCTCCTGCCGCAGCACCATGATTTCCTTTGGTTTAACAACCATGGGAAGATTTCCGCGGCAAAGAGGCGGGCCTTTCTGAAACTGAATGGTGTATCCGTGACGAATTGTGCGTAACACCCATAGTGAAAATGCCGGGCAAGCGCTCCCCTGCGGCCGGAAAATGTAGTGGTTTCCAAGCCTCCACCTGCGGCTGCAGCGTTCCCACATGCATTAATGTCCGAGCAAGGAAAGCTCACAGCGTCCGTAAGCAAGGGAAGCACATGTGTCAAAGTCACTGCGTTTCGTTGTGCCTAATCCTGAAGCGTATCCACAGCAGGATTTAATCCAACAAGATAAACATCGGCCCCGCCACTAGCGAGAACACACCAGCTGTGTGGGCCATCATAAACGGGCCATCTTTGTCAGCCTCTTGTGCCGTCCCTCAAACTCTGAAGGCCGGATTGTGCAGAATGTTTGAGGGGGCGCTCAAAGTGATAGCTCAATCCAATGATGCTCGAGGCGCCTTTTGCTGCGATACAGTCAATGTTAGAGCGTGGGGACTGCAGTGAGAGGGTTGGATGTGCATTAGCGGTCCAACAGCGCTCTCTAGTGGAGGGCACAGTCCCTGACGAACAGCAGAAGTATCAGGAACTGTTGTTAGGGGATTGAGGACGAGAGGCTTTTGCCGTCCAACTCAGGTTTTCTGTAATGCCGGCGAGATTAGCCAAGGTGGCGCTCGACCGTTAACATCCCCATCATAGAATGGTCCACTGCTCGGGCAGTATGTTTGGTAGCCAAATCTGTTGCCCCCCGCAGCTCTTTCACAGCCTCCGGTGTGATACCTTTCTCGTTAAGAACCGCCATCAAGTGAAGTAAATTTGCCGAGATTAGACGCGACTTGACACACCTTCGAGAGGGGGCAAGACTTCAGGCTGCAGCTGAGTTCGGCGCGATATGTTCGGCTAGAGAGTTCGTCCACTGGCGGCATCCCTGTATAACCGCGGTCCACCATGTCAGCAATGGTGGTGAAACCTGTGGCGTTTGTGATGCGCGCTGATTAAGGCTGCTTCCAGGACCTCGAAACCTCTTGGTGGAGGTCCGTGAAGAAGGGTAGCGGCTCACGGGGCTAGGTAGGGATAGTTTATCCACCACGCGGGTAACCACATTCAACAGCTCACTGTAGGAAGGGGAGGCGCGTTTCTCCTGTCCGCTCGGAGGGAGAGAACCGCATGTGCCGGCCAGAGCGTACTCTGAGTCCGAAGCCGCGGTGGACAAACATAGTTTGTAAAAGCAAATCTGCTGATTTAACACACTCGAGTGGGGCAGAGCGAGCGAAGTGGAAAAAACTCCAGCGCATCACTGTCCTCATAGTCCAAGCCACACACATCACCCCAAACCACCGCCTCGTGCGGCGCCTCGGCGACCACAGAAGCGTAATAGCGGGGGTTAGACGCGAGGGCGACCTAGAGAAAATACACTCCTGAGCGCAGAACTGTAGCCGCAGGCTATCACAGAGAGAACATGTAGAGAGGCTGCTAAACGAACCTCTCATGAGTGTCTCCCCGTGATAATCCTGTTATATGGCTCTTACCTTTCGTTGACTCATCACGTCCGCGAAGAGGAGTTAACACTGCTCAAAAAAAAAAAACACTGAGAAAACAAGATGGTTTCCTTAGTGCACAGATGATTCGCTTTACTGAAGGAAATGAAATCTGAGCGAAATAGTGCACGGCACTCAGGTACACTATGTGTACACATGCGTAAGGCGGTGCCAAGCGCTATTTGGCCAATAAAATTGGCGGGATGGTATAGGGCTTCAAACATTCGTCACACTGGAAGGTGTTCCCATACGGTGACGTCACTGCAGCATCGAAGTGACCTATGAAAGGGAACCTGCATTTTCCTCGAGTCATCAGTAGGTGGTGTTATGTTCATTATACATGGGAAATGCGCATGTGCTGTCTTCTTCAGACCTTTTTGGGGGATGCGCAGTGAGCAACGACAGGGAGATGCGCACTCTCCGTAATCAGTGACATATTTAAGGCTATCCAATGGTAAATATAGTATTTCCTGTTAATCTTCCTGCTAAATATCATTCCTGGATATATATATTGTTGTATGGTTTCTAAGGGATGTCATATTTATAACGTTATATCGTGTGCGATGGTATGACGTCACACCATGCGGTGTAGGCCTGTTCAATTGTGGTTTTACAAAATGTCTTACACTTTGCAAATGTTTTATGTCTTTTCATGTGCTTGATGCTTTATCTGATTATTTACACAGTGTTCAGCATTGTTTCCTTCTATTTTTCACAAGTGATATGTAAGTGGGTAATATTACCATGTACTTATGATGCTTTGTTTCTTTTGTATAGTATTCCCACTGCCGTATTGTGCCTTATTTTGCTGTATATTACCGTGTGATACCACATACGTTTTAGTGTGGTAGTTTCTGTAGTATCACAAGGTGTATATTACGACCTTATCAATAAAGCTAACAATAGGCCAAAAAACGTGTTTAGCATGGTTAATAAATTAGTCCAGCCACCTAGCCATAGTCTCAGTCAATATAAATGTGATGATTTGTGTGGCTCTTTCTTGTGCCACTTTCAAATAAAACTGGACGCTCCATGTGGGTCTCTTGGCACTGAACCAACCACTTCTACTTGTGAGCAAGCTCAATCTGTTCAACTGTTGAATAATTTAACTTTGACAACTCCAACCTCAATTGCTGAAATAATACAGAACTCTAATTCTTCCTCATGCCAGTTAGATCCTGCACCCACAGTCCTTCTGAAACACTGTACTTCCGTCATTTTTGCTCCTGTCTCAGACTTAGTAAATATGTCCTTTATCTTTGCCACTATTTCTAATTTCACTGAAAACAGCTGCTGTTACTCCTGTTCTTAAAAAACCAAACCTGGACCCAGCTGATTTCACCAACTATCGTCCAATCTCCAATTGACCATTTATTTAGAAAATTATGGAAAAAGTTTTTTCTAGCTCTCAGCGATCAGTTCAGTGCATTTCAATCTGGTTTTCACTTTCATCACAACACTGAAACTGCTTTAGTTAAGGTTGGCAAAGATTAGTTACTGTTTATTGTAATATACCTGCACATACAATTGTCAATTTGTATAATGTTATTCCTAGGGCTGGGCGATATATCGCATGATCTACGGCTCTGTCTATTAAATGCCGCTCCATTTGAAAGCAGGTGATGGCGATTTAGCGGTAACCAGGGAACCGGCTTTACTGACAAAATGCACGTGACAGTCGCATGCGATACAGTATATTGCCCAGCCCTAGAACTTATTTCTTATTTACTTGTTCTATTTTTTATTCTTTTATTATCTGTGTTTTTGTTTTGTCGCTGTCATTCTGTTGCACTGCGGAAGCTTCTGTCATGAAAACAAATTCCTTGTATATGTAAACATATCTGGCAAAAAAAGCTCATTCTGATTCTGATTCTCTCCGGTGACTCAGGTAATCTCTCCATTCTCCTGCTGCTCGACCTCAGCTCAGCATTTGATACTGTCTGTCACAAGATATTACTCTCCCGCCTTTCAGAAATAGATGTCTCAGGTGCTGCACTATCCTGGATCTCTTCCTATCGCACTGATAGACAATACTACATCACTATGCATAATTATAAATCTCCCACTACTTTACTCAGTCAGGGTGTTTCCCAGGGCTCGGTTTTTGGGCCATTACTATTCATTACTTACATCATGCCTCTTGGACAAATTATCCATTGTCACAGTTTTCATTATCACTGTAATGCTGATGATATTCAGATATACACTGCACCAGATCCTCTTCACCAGACCACATCACTATCTACCTGTGAGCTAAAGGCCTGGCTAAATTCTAATTTTCTCAATTTGAATTTGAACAAAACAGAAATTTTAATTACTGGCACCCCTTCACTAACAAAAAAAATATAATAAATGCTCCTAGTTTCAACCTTGATGCTACAACAGTTTTTCCATTTGCTACTGTCAGAAATTAAGCCATTACTCTTGATCCTTTACTGACTCTGGATGTTTATATTAGTAAACTATCCAAAGCTTAATTTTTCCAGCTTCGCTGTTTAGCCCAACTTCGATCTTATGTTTCTCCAAAAGATGCTGAATCATTAGTGCATGCTTTTATTACATCCCGCCTCTACTACTGTAATGCTCTTTTTGCTGGATTACCTACTTCTTACTGTACCTAGATTTCATCTATCTTCAATGGGCTTTCCACCATGAAAGTGAAAAAAGTGAAAGTGATGTGACATACAGCCAAGTATGGTGACCCATACTCAGAATCCGTGCTCTGCATTTAACCCATCCAAAGTGCACACACACAGCAGTGAACACACACACACCATGAACACACACCCAGAGCAGTGGGCAGCCATTTAAGCTGCAACGCCCGGGGAGCAGTTGGGGGTTCGGTGCCTTCCTCAAGGGCACCTCAGTCATGGTATTGCCAGCCCGAGACTCGAACCTACAACCTTAGGGTTAGGAGTTAAACTCTCTAACCACTAGGCCATGACTTCCCCTTCCATTGCACCTAAACTATGGAACTCTATAGGCACTAAGGACAATAACTTCACTCTCTGTATTTAAGTCACAACTCAAAATCTACTTGTTTACACAATACTATCAGTCATAACAAGTTCTTTAGACACGCTCCTCATCCTATACTACCAGCTGTAATTCTCTATGAATATTTTCGTTCCGTGTATTTTTGTTGCATTTACTATTCTTTGTTTGTTACTTATGGACACTGTCTTTTTTCTGTTGTTACTTATACTATGATATGTATCTCTGCTTCCAATACATAATTGTACCATGATATGCAACTGCAATCATGTCTATCCCCGGACTGGGCAAATGTCTACTGTCCACTTACTAGTCATATGGAGGGTAGCGTCCTGGAAATGTTGTCCGACAGGAGTTCCGCGCCGACTCTGCTGGGGTGCAGGCCATGAGCACGAAAAAGCCTAGGACACTCCCAGAAAACATTTCCAATTATTAACAAGTAATTACAAAACAGTTTCTGTTCTTTACACCATGACAATAACCATTTGTTTAATGAAAAAAGTCTACTGAACCTTTCGTGTCCTCGTCGATACATGGGAAGTGATCCTGACACGATGATCATCGTCGCGGGCGATCAGTCATCACATCTCGATCAGGCTCCTGAAGTCGCTCTTCAGTGTTTCCGTCTGCCACAACTTGGTGTCGTTATCCCCCGAGTGCAACACGAGTGTGCCAATTCTCTCATCACCCTTCAGGATTATGGGTATCTGCGCAGAAACATTGAGAACACGAGCACCACGAAAACCGTGAGTGTGCACTTTACCTTCAGCTAACTTAGCACGGACATGCCAGACGATGTAATCTCCGACAATCACAGTGTCACAATCACCATCTCACAGAGGGGAGCAAAGCGGTTCCACGTGGAGATCTCGAAGACCGGAGGCAGCGGAGGCTGAGAGGTCCTTGCCCGGGGCCTGGTGCACCTAGAATGCATGGTGTCCCACCGCCGGAGTGAAGGACATCTGGAAAGATCACGTCTTGGGTGCACATGGCCTGTCCAGGTGTAACCTAGGTTACTATAGCACATGTCAAACCTATAAAAAAAAGAGAAAGGAATTCACATATAAACAATTTTATTGATTTATTTTAATGTTTAAAAAATTAAATGTTGAACGAATGTAGAAAATGTCACAAATTGAAAAAATAATTAAATTGGGAATAGCTCCGCCCTTAGGGTGTTGTGTCATCTCTAGCGCTGAGCAGAGCTGAACATTCTCTCGTCGCGGAGTGAAGTGAAATGGCCGCTTGAGCAGTGATGCATGTCAATCACAGTTCTAAAGTCAAGAAAGTAAGTGAGGAATATTAGATTAATTATTGAAATGCATAGTTTGAAGCATTGTTAACAAGGAAATGTTATTTAAATAGTTTTAATTGCGTTTGTATTGACTTTAAGGATTAAGTGAGAAGTTGAGCTGATTCGTCTGACAAAACTGCATAAAACAGATTCCCTTGATACATCGAGATCATTTCTGATCGTTGTTGATTTATACTTGGGAAGTGAGCTCATAAATCTCCTTATTTAGTTATGATTTGTGCATTTTCATTCTTTTGTGGAGTCAAGTGTTCTTAAATGATACTGTGATGTATGTTTCTTGTAAAATATGTTGAGAAATGAGTTCATATGTGAATTTATCACTTAAATTAGCTGTTGATTTGCTGTTTAAAAGTGTTTATGTCCGTTTTCTAACTTTGAGTGTGATTGAGTGTAACGTAGCTCACGTGGAGTTTTTGCTAACCATGCAGTCCATGTGCTAAGATCTACAAGCTAATTGAGTGCACATACGTCACTTTATGACGTTATTCTTCACTAATAGTTATATTTCTGTTGAGAAACATGATTTAAAAAAAAGAAATGTTGAAATGTGCTTTGATGCATTTTAAAACATTTATTGTGCTGAAAATGATAATTTGAGATATTAATGTTGTTAAATGGGAATTAATTGTGATTTTTCTGCCTTGTCTTTGCAAGGTTGGGGCGGGGGGGGTTCTTCCTCTTCTCTCTTTTCCCTCTATCTTGTCATTTCCGGTCCTTCTACATCTCTCTTGAAATTGAACGAGGAGTTCTGAGTTAGAACTGTTTCTGCCAACAACGAGTAGTGCTCAACATTGGTGGAAACTGTTGAGCCAACCTGCTTTTTCCCGAGCTTGGACAATATTTCATTGTTTCTTCGAAGTGGTAGGATCCCACTTATTCCGTAAACAAGAACTATATTTTTTCCTTTTGCATTTTTTTTCATCTTGGAGTTGAGTATCTGCGCTCTTTACACTCTAATTGAACACTGAAACAGGAGTACGAAGAAACATTGAGCTAAACTCCTGTTAAATTGCTTGAGTTGTTTATTTCAAAGACAATTGATTGAAAAGGACTCTGATTCGGTGTCATCTGACATTTTCTTGGGCAATGTCTCTACTGCTGTTATTTTGTTATCTTTGTTTTATTTTATTTTTTCACACAAAGAGTCAATGAATTGAAACAGCTTTATTTCAAGAAGTTTTCAACAAAGGGTTGTGGTTGTGAATTTTTTTGTTGTTTTATTCATTGCTGCCATTTTGTTTTGTTTTTTCTTCCTTGTTTTTCCCTCTCCAAAGAAACAATTTAATATAAGAAATCATAAAGAAAAAATACTCACCTTTTCAATCATAGTTCCGTCTCTTGTCGTCATTTCCCTTGAGCGAACATAGACTTCTGATTTGGTCCAAGGTATTAGAAAGTGCTTTTTGCAGATTGTAGTCACGTGTGCTACACAAAGAAGTAAATGGAGTAGAGGAGGTGGGAGAGTTAGCAGTGCGCTGTACACTTATTCCAGTCTTGTGAGCGTCAGCCCTGGATGTTTCCAGCGTGGCTCTCCGCTCTCTCGGCTGGGCCTGCTTCTCCACGGCACTCCAGCTCTGAACGCAGCTCGAACGCGTCCTCACCTGCAATCAAAGGTAGACACACATCCGCCATTAAAGCAAGTAACGGTGAGTAAAACAATGGTAATGTGTGAATAGAATTTTAGCAATGTAAACAACATTAATTGCAACCACACTGGTGATGCTAACGGGCTATAAGCTGAACGGGCTTAATCTTAGATATAAATGTTTATATTTTTGCACGTATGTTTGTGTGCAAGTGTACTCATGTGAGTGTACAAGCAGGTCCTTCAACCCAAATTATCTATTCTGTTTTCATAAATGTGTCTATGAAGATGTGTATTTGTTGCTTCCACAGATGCACCTACAGAATATTGATAGCAAGCCATTTAGATAATCTGTTTCATTATTATTTTATTTAAAACACAATACGAGGAATATAAATGACAAATTATTGTATATTAATTTATACTTTACTTACATGAAACATCCTTTTTCATCTGTAAATGTAACTGTAAAGTATCTAACTTTTTTTATTTCTCATTTGCCAATGAGATATAAAATGTGTAATAAGCATAAATGTTAACAACACACTGACATAAACAAATTTTTTATGCCTCAGTTGTTGAACTTTTTATGGTTATAGAAATATTTATACCTATTAAGAAATTATTTTTTGCTGAGTTTATTAGGACCATATGGGTCACATTCCTGAACAATATAGAATAGTTCTTGCTTATTTGGCTCAAGAGCATAAGCTATTAATCTATCATACTATAAGTCCACATGTCATATTAACAAGAAACTATGCTTCAAACCACAGGATGGAAGCTCAAGCTAATCACACCTTTGCAGAGCTGTTTGCAAGTTTGACCACTATGGTTTTAGAAAACATCAATTAGCGACAGTTGTGAAACCCAGTTCTGACCCTGGGGGGTTCCGGGGTTTTTTTTGTTTTTAGTTTTTTTGGTCAGGCATTTTTACATTACAATCATCAAGTCTAAATGTTTCATTACTCAATATATTTGTGGTTTTACAATTTATAATTAAGTGCTGATTCATATTTATATTGTTAAGAAGATATTACAGAAAACTTTAGTGTGGCTGGTCTTTTAATAGCCCCTCTCGCTAACACTCGCTTACAGCCATTCCACCCTGAGCATGAACAATTCAACCAACATATCCTCACCACTAGGTACTTCAACTCTGCCCACTCATTCACTATCACCAGAATTCTAACCAGTCACTTCTCATTTAGGACTTGAATAAATACTCCCAACACATCTTATCTGTTGTCCAGTCTTGTCAGGCTCTTGTCAGTGTACTTACCCGACTACCTACCTGTATGTCTACCTACCTTCTTTGTCTGATTCAACAACCCTGCTGCTGAAGTCTTCTCCGTGGGTTCTCTGAACATACTTGTCAAGAGAAGGATTGTGTTAGTCAAGTGTGTCTCTCATTACTTCTGCAAAAACTACTTGCATACATGTGTTTACTCTGCTGCTGATCTGAAATAAACCCCTGCTCAGTTCATCCTTGTGTCTCATCTCTTGTTGCTTGTGACATAAATAGCCAATATGCTAGTAATATGTTAAGCAAATATTTAATAGTCAGAAGTGGTCTTCAAACAAAAGTGTTAGTAAGATTTAAGGGATATTTCTCAAGTCTTGTGAAGACCTTTTTGGCTAAATGGATTATTTTACAGATCTCCTTGCTACGTTTCTGGATTTGGGAATATTTCAGTTACGTTGCTGTCTATGGGAGGGTCAGACAGCTCTCAAATTCCATCAAAAATATCATAATTTGTGTTTGTATGAAGATGAACAAAGCTCTTACGGGGTTGAAACAACATGAAGGTCAGTAATTAATGACAGAATTTTCATTTTTGGGTGAATTAACCCTTTAAGCAATTATTCAACAACCATAATCAACTACACGCAAATGGCAAACAAATCAGCTGTTGTTGTATATTAAAATGAATAATTTTGGGTAACATGAGGCAGGATATTGATTTCACTATAGACTCTAGACCAGAGGTTTTCAAATCTGTCCTAGAGGCCCCCAATCACTGTATATTTTGTACGTCTCACTTATCAGACACATCCAATTCAGGTTTTGCAGTCTCTACTAATGAGCTGATGAGTTGAAACAGATGTATTAGAAGAGGGAGACAAAATCTGCAGTGCTGGGGGCCTCCAGGACAGGTTTTAAAAAAACCCTGGACTAGCCATTGCCACTTTAGTTTCACAGTTCAGGGGTGCATTTCCCAAAAGCATTAGCTCACTATAGTCACTAGTTTCATTGTTACTCACATACCATAGCTTCAGTGAGAACTTGCAAACACCTTTGCAAAGTTGTGATTACAGCTCTCATCCTGCGGTTAGAAGAATAGTCTTTTGTTAATGTGACATGTGGACTTATGATAGATGAACAGGTTATGTCCTTGAGCAAAAAATTAATCTATACTTAAGCAAGTATTAATCTATATAATTTATTCTGAAACAGGCAGACATGCTGTAGTATCAAGTTCTTTGCCATAGAGCATACTTGTACCTCTTCTCCTTGATTGAGCTGCGTCAAGTGTTTGATTAGTAACACTAAATATGTTTTGCACTAAAATGAGTTGTCATTTCCTGTAATTAAGGTGTTTTAATGCATTTCTGGCAGTGAATTTGTATCAGAAGTAGAGTCAATCTGACTGTTTTCTTTTTGTGCGCTGATTTTTCTTTTTTCCCATGGCTGTAATTCAGTTTAAATAACAATTGTGTGTGTCATTAGAAAAAATATGTTGTATTCCAGATGTGGCCTGATAGGGCTAGGTGTTGTTTCATGTAATTTTTTATTGCTGGTTTTCTAAGACGATTGTGCTTGACTGTCTTTACTGGCCCAGATCCTGAGAGTGGTGCAAAGGATGTTTCTTAAATGTTGTTAAGCATTGTGAATGAACTGTCTTTATTGTTTAGTAGACTACTGTCTGCAGTCTAGGTCTCAGAATGTTGATCAAAGTGGGTTACTTTACTTTCTGTTCAGCATGATTACTGGGGTATGGACTGTGTGCACATGCATAGCGACGAACTTCTGCTGTTGCTAGAATTCAGGATGGTAGATGGATGCTTGCCCAAAGTGGTGCCTGGGGGACGAGGAAGACTAGCGGAGTAGGTTCGATAACAGTCCATGGTGGAGATGATGGGACTTGAGGCTGATGAGCAGCTGGCAGAGAGTGAGCAGGGAAAGTGATAGGCAATAGAAGGTCTAGGCTTGAAGGACTAGTCTGAGGGATTTAGGAGGTTCAGGGCTGGAGGGAAACCTAGAGGGCAAAGAAGATTTAGGGCTGGACGGAGCCAGTTATTGTTGGATCTCACCTGGATGGAAAAAAAATAATAGAGGTTTTTATTTTATTTATCATCGTTATTGTGCATATAACATCCAATATTAAATACTAAATTATGCATTCCCATATTTTTTAATTTACGTTACCTTCACCATCATCTCAACATTTAATGTAAACCGGAAACTGATATTGTAACGAGGAGTCAGAGACATTCGGATCCATGTGCAATGTTTATTATGAACTCGTAGTGACAACCGGCAGGGTTCAGACAACAGCGTCAGAGATTTCAGAGACAGTCAATATCAAGGTCGGTTACCAGGCTTGAATCAGGGCAGGCGGCAGACAGTAGATAGGTCGTAGACAAAGCAGAGGGTCAGTAAGGCAGGCGGCAGAGGATCGTCAGAATCGGAAAAGTTCAAGGTAATACAAGCCAGACATGGATAAACGCTCAGAATTACAAGACTTCGCAAGGAGTGAGTGTTTGGCTTCAGCTTATACAGAGCGTGGAATGAGGAACACCTGGTGGTGATTAGTGTGAGGTACGGGGCCGCTGGGTAATGTAGTCCATGAGAATGTCAGTACTCAGGTGAAGGTGCCCTCCGGTGGCCGTCGGAGAGAGCCACAGAGGCCTGGGTCATAACAGATATCCAGACTTTTGGCGACAGCAGAAGTTTGTCGCTACGCTTGTACTCTGAGTTCATTGAAGTGTTTTTATTTACTTATTTGTAACCGAGTGGTAAAAAGTTTAGAAGTTTATTTTTCCCTTTGCATCGTTAAACTTATTTTCTATTTATTTGCTGTTTTCTATAAATTACCAAGTCAGAAGAAACCGTGAATACCTGCATTTTCCTCGAGTCGTCAGTAGGTGGTGTTGTGTTCATTATGCATGGGAAATGCGCATGTGCTGTCTTCTTCAGACCTTTTTGGGGGATGATGCGCAGTGAGCAACGACAGGGAGATGCGCACTCTTAGTAATCAGTGACATATTTAAGGCTATCCAATGGTAAATATAGTATTTCCTGTTAATCTTCCTGTTAAATGTATATCCAACATATATATCATTCCTGGATATATATGTTGTTGTGAGGTTTCTAAGGGATGTCATATTTATAACGTTATATCGTGTACGATGGTATGACATCACACCATGCGGTGTAGGCCTGTTCAACTGTGGTTTTACAAAATGTCTTACACTTTTACATTTTGCAAATGTTTCATGTCTTTTCATGTGTTTGCTTTATCTGATTGTTTACACAGTGTACAGCATTATGTTTTACAATGATATGTAAGTGGGTAATATTACCATGTACTTATGATGCTTTGTTTCTTTTGTAGTATTCCCACTGCCGTATTGTGCCTTATTTTGCTGTACAGTCGTGGCCAAAAGTTTTGAGAATTACATAAATATTGGAAATTGGAAAAGTTGCTGCTTAAGTTTTTATAATAGCAATTTGCATATACTCCAGAATGTTATGAAGAGTGATCAGATGAATTACATAGTCCTTCTTTGCCATGAAAATTAACTTAATCCCAAAAAAAACCTTTCCACTGCATTTCATTGCTGTCATTAAAGGACCTGCTGAGATCATTTCAGTAATCATCTTGTTAACTCAGGTGAGAATGTTGATGAGCACAAGGCTGGAGATCATTATGTCAGGCTGATTGGGTTAGAATGGCAGACTTGACATGTTAAAAGGAGGGTGATGCTTGAAATCATTGTTCTTCCATTGTTAACCATGGTGACCTGCAAAGAAACGCGTGCAGCCATCATTGCGTTGCATAAAAATGGCTTCACAGGCAAGGATATTGTGGCTACTAAGATTGCACCTAAATCAACAATTTATAGGTTCATCAAGAACTTCAAGGAAAGAGGTTCAATTCTTGTAAAGAAGGCTTCAGGGCATCCAAAAAAAGTCCAGCAAGCGCCAGGATCATCTCCTAAAGAGGATTCAGCTGCGGGATCGGAGTGCCACCAGTGCAGAGCTTGCTCAGGAATGGCAGCAGGCAGGTGTGAGCGCATCTGCACGCACAGTGAGGCGAAGACTTTTGGAAGATGGCCTGGTGTCAAGAAGGGCAGCAAAGAAGCCACTTCTCTCCAAAAAAAACAACATCAGGGACAGATTGATCTTCTGCAGAAAGTATAGTGAATGGACTGCTGAGGACTGGAGCAAAGTCATATTCTCCGATGAAGCCCCTTTCCGATTGTTTGGGGCATCTGGAAAAAAGGCTTGTCCGGAGAAGAAAAGGTGAGCGCTACCATCAGTCCTGTGTCATGCCAACAGTAAAGCATTCTGACACCATTCATGTGTGGGGTTGCTTCTCATCCAAGGGAGTGGGCTCACTCACAATTCTGCCCAAAAACACAGCCATGAATAAAGAATGGTACCAAAACACCCTCCAATAGCAACTTCTTCCAACAACCCAACAACAGTTTGGTGAAGAACAATGCATTTTCCAGCATGATGGAGCATGCTGGAAAATGCAAAAGTGATAACTAAGTGGCTCGGGGACCAGAATGTTGAAATTTTGGGTCCATGGCCTGGAAACTCCCCAGATCTTAATCCCATTGAGAACTCGTGGTCAATCCTCAAGAGGCGGGTGGACAAACAAAAACCCACTAATTCTGACAAACTCCAAGAAGTTATTATGAAAGAATGGGGTTGCTATCAGTCAGGATTTGGCCCAGAAGTAGATTGAGAGCATGCCCAGTCGAATTGCAGAGGTCCTGAAAAAGAAGGGCCAACACTGCAAATATTGACTCTTTGCATAAATGTCATGTAATTGTCGATAAAAGCCTTTGAAACGTATGAAGTGCTTGTAATTATATTTCAGTACATCACAGAAACAACTGAAACAAAGATCTAAAAGCAGTTTAGCAGCAAACTTTTTGAAAACTAATATTTATGTAATTCTTAACTTTTGGCCACGACTGTATATTACCGTGTGATACCACATAAATTTTAGTGTGGTAGTGTCTCTGTAGTGTATCACAACATTTCATTGTTGTAGTATTTCTTTTTGCATTTCAGTATTTTCTTTTTGTATTTTTGTGTGACAGCTGTATTTTTGTAGTGCCATGTTTTGATGGTTAAGAGTTTTGTTTTTGCTTACAGCAACTGGACTGTGAAACAAAATTGTCTAGTACATCAGGAATAAGTATACACTGAGAAACATAGAGCTGTGAGATTTAAATTGCATCCCCAGCTCCGTGTACCCTTCTCTGTTTTGTTTTGTTTCCTCTATTTTCAAAAATAGATCTGTTTTACTTTTTCCTTCTTTTCCGGTTTACGTATTTTGTGAAAGTGGTGAGCCGGAACCGTTTCTTGTACACTCTTGGAAAACTTTTCAGAACAAATCATTCTTTTGAAAATATTAATTGAATAGACTACAAAGTAAGTGAACCCACTAAATGTGTTTCTGGTGGTCAATCAAATTCCCCGTTCACACATTTTTGGTACCAGGAGTGTGGTAGTTTATTCAGTCTGATTTGTTTGTGACGAGCGGCGTGTTCGATTGGGCAAGACGGCAGTGGTGAATTTTTTTGCCGAGACGTAGGGCTGGGCGATATATCTAACGATATGATCATGCGCATCTAGTCAGTAATTCTGGTTCCTTGATTACCGCTAAATCGCCATCACCTGCTTTCAAATGGAGCGGCATGTAATAGACAGAGCCGTAGATCACTGACAAGCTACGCAATATCGAGTTCATTATCCCAGATGAATCGCCTTCGATAATCAACGCGATATTGCGTACCTTGTCAGTGAACTACAGCTCTGTCTATTAAATGCCGCTCCATTTGAAAGCAGGTGATGGCGATTTAGCGGTAATCAAGGAACCAGATTTACTGACTAGATGCGCATGATCATATCGTTAGATATATCGCCCAGCCCTACCGAGGCATCCAGAGTGTGGAGGTAATGATGTTATAGAGCAAATGAGGGGTCATATTCAAGAGTTAAGAGATTGGAGGGACGATGCTCTGGCCAATAGGGCGGTTGGTGGGGGTAATTTAACTCGCTCTTACATTTCTGTCCTTCGTGAACGTCAGATTCAACCCTTTTGCGTGGAGTACAACAAAGATGTGAGGTCTGTAGAAGAGTTTATTGAGGAGGTGGAAAGGGTTCTACGGGCCAGAGATCAGACCCGAGAAGAACAGTTGGACTTTATTATTTCACTTCTGAGGGGGCCTGCACTGCAAGAGGTGCGTTTACGTTGCATTAAGGCGAGTGCTGCGTAAAACAATCAGAGAAAAGCCCCACTTGACCCTGCTTGAGATTCATAATGAAGCCATTCTTTGGTCAATGGAAGAGAGCCGGCCGACTAGAGTTGAAAATAGTCGACCAGTCCATTCAGAAGTACTTAGTGAAACTCAGAATAATGCTGCCGGGTCTGAGGCTCAAATATCCACTATGTTAAATTAAATTTTACAAGTGATTAGGAAGGACAAGTGAATAAGTGAGCAAAAGCAAATTATTTCAGAGCTCACTAAGGCGGTTAAGGAGTTGACTGCACAACGGTCAGTGTCAGTTCCGCAGTATTGTGTGCCCTTGTCAAAGTCTTCTCCCAGGTTTACAGAGGAGGGAGAACCTATCTGTTTCAGATGCAATGAGGTTGGGTATATCGCTAGGCGCTGCACTATGAGACAGGGTGGTATATCCAAGAGTGCTGCCAGGACCGATGAAAGGCAAGAAAACCAAGGTCCTTCCATGGTGCTAAGTCAGAGGTAGTTCCTGGTTCACCACCTGAGGGAACCAGTCGAGACAGTTTTCTTGAACGGGCAGTTGGAGCATGCCCAATGGTGGACTTGAAAATCAGGGGTGTGCTAGTGTCATGTCTGCTCGACACTGGTAATCAAATCAGTAAAGAAAGTCGTGACATTTGCCAAGTATGGTAACCCATACTTGGAATTGGTGCTCTGCATTTAACCCATCCAAGTCCACACACACAGCAGTGAGAAGAGAACACACCCCCGGAGCAGTGGGCAGCAATATATCCAGCACCCGGAAAGCAACTGGGGGTTCAGTGCCTTGCTCAAGGGCACTTGAGGGTGGAAGAGAGTGCTGTTCATTCACTCCCTCCCACCTACAACTGCTGCCAACACAGAGACTCGAACCTTCGGGTTACAAGTCCGACTCTCTAACTATTAGGACACAGCTGCCCCCAGTACTATCACAGAGGGGTTGTTCGGAGAGCATTTGTTTGGTAATGAGAGTGATGTGTTGTCAACTTCAGGTTGTCTGAAGATTACAGAAGCCAACGGTTTAGACATTCCCTATTTGGGTTACATGAAGCTTGACATTGACATGGGAGGCACGCCTGAACAGCAGGTTCAGTTAAAAGCGGTTCTTGAGAAATATTTAGGTGTATTTGCTTTGGACGATGATGATCTGGGTTATTCAGATAAGGTTCAACATGAGATACACTTGACTGGTGACGAACCAGTGAATCAGCCTTACCGACGCATTCCACCCAATCAGTACCAAGAGGTTAAGAGAGCATATCACGAAGTTACTGAAGAAGGTTGTCATTCAAGTGATTGTGAGTGCTTATGCCTCGCCGGTGGTATTGGTGCGCAAAACCGATGGGTCACTACGTTGTTGCATAGATTATAGGAAGCTCAGTGCAAAGACGAGGCATGATGAACTTCCCCTACCTAGAATTAACGAGAGCTTTGATGCCCTCCGGGGAGCAAAATTTTTCTTAACTGTGGACTTGGCCTCTGGTTATCATCAGATTGCAGTGAGTGACAGGGATAGAGCCAAGATGGCGTTCACGACACCCTTTGGTTTATTTGAGTACAGAAGGATGCCGTTTGGGGTCTGTAATGGACCATCGAACTTTTAGCAGCTTATGCAGGCTGTCATAAGCAGTCTGATCTTTCAGGTGTTGATAGTGTACTTGGATGACATCTTGCTGTTTTCACAAACATTTGAAGAACATCTAGAAAGACTGGAGATGGTGCTGAAGCGGTTGGCAGAGACCGGCTTAAAGGTGAAGCTGGGGAAGTGTTGTTTCATCCAAGACACTGTGCGTTTCCTTGGTCATCATGTGTCAGTGCAGGGGATTTCTCCTGATCCTGGCAAGGTTGCTGCAGTTAGTAATTGGAGGATTCTGGAGACTGTCAAGGAGTTGATGTCATTTTTAGGGTTTTGCAGCTATTATAGGAAGTTTATTAAGGGATTTTCAAAGATAGCTGGACCCTTACATGAACTGGTCAGTGCGTGTTTGAGGGAAGGCAGGTGTGCCAAGAGTGGTCGTCACTTAAGTACTCTGTGGTCTAATGAATGTGATCGTGCATTAGACATGTGCCGGTATTCGGTAATGCATTATATCGCGGTAATGAATATGCACGGTATTGTTATCATGGGCACTTTTAAATACCATGAATAATTATATATTACTAATTATTCAGAATTTGGAATACATTTTAAGAATACTTTCCTCATCAACTGGTCAAAATGCACAACACTGCTGTATGCTGCTTGAAAGAGCGTGTGTGTTCTGATGTAAACAAGCACACATGAGAAGCACATGGTGGAACACGTGAGAGTATTGCTGATTGAAATCACATTCACTCTCTGACAGCAGATGGCGCTAAACTGCAGAAAATGCAGCCCTTACCCTGGAAAGCCCATAAATAAAGCAGCTGCTACTTTCTAAAACATATTTAAATAATTTTAAATAGCCATTCAGATTTGTGTTTTCGCTATGGTGTTCATCACAGAGCCAAATACTTAAATATTTAGACTTAATAGGCTATTTGTTTTCAAACTTTTTTTTTCTTTTTTCATTTTAATCCGGACTACAACATGCCCTAGATATTGTTTGAAAGTGTTTTGATTCTTTATTGATCATTCACACTTAAAATTAGGGCTTCATTAGTTAACATTAGTTAATTCATTAGTTAACATAAACTGCCAATGAAAAATTCTTCTGAACATTCATTAATCTTAGGTGTTCCAATATTTAATATTACATTGTTAAAATCAAAAGTTGCAACTGTGTTATTTAATAAGCTAACATAAACTAAGGATTGTATTTTTTAACAAAGATTAATAACTTCTGTAGCTATTGCTCATTGTTAATGTTAATGCAATAACTAAGGTTAACTTAATGAGATCTTATGGTAAAGTGATACCTATTGGTCTTTATAGTTCTTTTGCACTTTAATCTGCGTAAAACTTTTATCTTTATATATTTCTCTGTATTGCTTTATTGTATTTAAATGTTCAGTTATTTTTGTTATAAGAAAAAAGTTATTTAACCTGTTATACTGTGTTATGACCACTTTTTTAAACTAAATTTCAATACCGTATACCGTGATAAAATTAATCACAACAGGAAAATTTGATACCGACATATCCCTATCGTGCATTCAATCAGTTAAAGGATAAACTGACAACAGCCCCTGTACTTGGTTTTGCAGATTTCAGTTGTCCTTTCATCCTTGAACTGAAGCGAGCCAGAATGGATTAGGTGCCATCTTATATCAGAAACAGGGTGACGGGAAGAGGGTCATTCTGCCATAGGTTGCATAATGCAGAGAGTAATGATCGCAATTATAGTAGCATGAAGCTTGAGCTACTGGTCCTTAAGTGGGCAGTAGTCGAGAAGTTTCATGGCTACTTACTTGGGTCCTGGTTTGAGGTGATCACAGATAATAATTAATAAATTATTATTAATTAAATTTAAATGTAATTAAACTAATTTAATTTAACTAGACAATGATTAAATGGTTTCACACAGCACTAATTGTTCCTTTTGTTTTCCTTTAGGTATCAGAGGAAAAGGAAGGGAGATGAACGCACTGACATGCAACCTGCTTCTTCCATGGCTGAGATGGAACAAGACTGTACCATTGATCATTGCAGTGGTATGTTAAAGCTGCCGTTGGTAGGATTTTTTTGATCATATTCAGTGAAACCGACACTATGATCCTTCAGAACAACATAAATCAGCCAGTTTTAGAAAAAAAAAAAACAGAGCTTTTACCTCCACCTGGAGCGTGTTATTTGTTTTGCAAAAATCCACCGCTCCCGGTTCTTCTGGTCCAATCAGCGCAGGTGTAAGGGAAACAGGTTAATTTAGCTCAAAGGGAATCATTTAAGATTTTAAAGGGAATTTGAACAGAATCACTGTTTCACGGCTGATCACTGAAACGGCCAGCGATTCACTGAACGAGCCGTTTAACATCAAATCTGCGCTGGATATTAATATCCAAAGTATAGTGAAAAACACTATTAATTAGCACAGTAACAAGATCGGCAGTTTAAGACATTAACTTGTGAGCACAAAACACAAGATACTTCTCTTTTCAATATAAATAGCTTTATTAGATAAATCTAAGACATTATAAACTAATCTAACACATAAGCACACGCACTCACACATTCACACAAGTTGCAGGAGGATAGAACGTTAGGAAAGAGTGAGTTTAAGAGAATGAAAATGTGAAATCCCAAGTTTACAGCAATACGTGAAATTGCATAGACATGAACAACCATTTAATCACTTAATTAACCCTCGCACTGAGTTCTTCAATGAGGTTAAAATTATTAGATAACACCAGTACAGATGTGAGTCTGGAGGTTACTTGCGTTGCCTGTTTAACGGGGTTCCCTTTGTTGTCGCTGAAAGGGGGTTTCCCGAGGTTGCTGATTGGCTGGAAGTTCAGTAGTCGTTGAAGTGACGTCTTGGGAAGCCCGTGGTTGGGCGTTGGCTGACGATGCAGAGTTGTGGGCTGGTTGAAGTTTCAGACGGGCACGCGAGGTCAGACTCGGAGACACGGCGTTACAAAACTTAACTCAGAACACGAAACTCTCAAACGGAAAAGAAAAGAAGTAAAGTTTGACGAGACTAGGTGGTGTTTCTTCTCATCGTGGCTAAGTAGCAGCAGGCGTGCAGGCCGAAGCACGCTGGAACGGCGCTCGAAGAACGCTAAAAGTGATGACAAAGCATGACTAAAAGCTAAACTAAAAAGCAAAGGCTAAAAGCCGGCATGACTGATAGCAAAAGCTTGACAAAAGCTAAAAGCTAAAAGCATGACTAAAAGCTTAAACTACAAGCAAAGCTAAAAGCTAAAAGCAAAATTTGATGGTGTCCTGAGTATTTAAACTGGCCTTTTGGCCACACCTCAAATGTTGTCTTGACCAATTAGATACTGTCTTTTCTCAGGGTGTTGCATTGTCTGTCCCACCCATTCATAAATCATATGTTATCTTATCAAGCTCGTGGTCCGAATTTTCCCGCTCTTGCAGGGTATAATTTGGACATGATTCCTATAACAAGAATATGATACATTTGACAAATAACTAATGGTCAGAAACGTTTCAAGCAAGAATATTCGAACACACACATACTAAACATGAATATGATCCCTTAAGCTATTCAAGAGTTATTTAAAAAGACATACACAATAAGTGATTAGAAACATTAAAATCAAATGTGTCGGTTACATAAATGATATGGAGTTAAGCAATGGACTGATATCCATTTAGAAGTCTTTTTTGAGTTCATTTTGTGCATATATGCATTGGAAGGCATTGTCTGTGCCATTCTGGGGAGTAAGGATATGTCCTGTGGAGACCAGAGGGGTTAACAGGTCTCCTTAGGAATTTCAGTCTGGTTTTGCTAGGTGGGGGGAAGTCAATCCAACGATCTTGTTTTCTCTGTCATGGCTTTACATGTGAGTGTCAGACTGTCCATCTCTTCGATTACTTGCCCCAAATTAGACAATCTCTTCTTCGAATTGAAATTGTCAATAATTGTTCTAATGGTGTTAATGTTGAAAGCTGTTCTGTGAAAGAGTTGGTCGGTTATCAGACTGTGGTGCTGGGAGGTTGATTTACAACATCCTGCCTTTCTGTGGAATTCGGCTCATGTTTCAACCAGGCTCCCGATCGAATCTTTAATTTGTCTGGTTCACGCTACATACCCCCCTTCGATCGGCGAGGTGTTTAGCTGAAGACATCGTCGATCGCTGGAGAAACAAAGGCAGAAGAAGCAGACAAACACAGCAAACAACAAGACAACACCTCCATGACAGTTACTGTACTGGTGCAGGCATCAGGTTATTTAGGTACACGTGGTTAAGTTCAATTAGTCAATGTAGTTTAGTACATTGAGGATAATTTAGATCATTTTGGAAATCATTGTTTTATTTTGATTCGACAATCAAATTTGTGGTTAACTTTGTTTGGTTCTTCTAGGTTGTCTTAATTTAAACGTTTACCGTTAATTTTCTAGTAACATCATTTGCAATGAAATGAGTTGACCTATCGTGCATGGAGCTCTCTGGCTTCCATTCAGTTTAGAGTGGCTGGCGGATATTAGGTGTGGTGAGTCAATCCTAATATCAGACCTTTGACCCTTGCAGGGTGTCTAGGTGTTTCACCTACTCAGGATAGGTAAAAGAAGAACAAAACAAAACAAACAAAACAAAGCTGCTGTGGGTTTTCCTAGCATGGCTTACAACTGCTGTTGAGCTAGGATGTCATGTGCAGCTAGTGTGTCATGTACCTTAACTTAGTGTCAGATGTTATAACCTATTGTGAGGATGGCTGCATGTTTCTTCATGGAGGGTATATGTAACTTTGTTACACTAAAATTTGGACATTCTACCTGTGGGAAGAATATGTTTGTTGAATGTGTTATCAGTAGATGTGGTTACCTCTGGGTGTAGGTAATGTTGTGTGTGTTAAAGGTGTAGTGTATGTGTGGTCAGATCTGTTTCAGTCTGTGTTGTCTCCCCCCTTTGCTTGTATGTCACTGAAGACTGGCTCTCTGCATCCTTGGCTTGGATGAGGGTGTGTCCATGGTCTAATGGGGGCTCAGTCCAGCAAGGCAGGAAGTTCTTTAGCAGACAGTCGGAGGTAGTTTGGCATGGCTGTGTGAAGGTGGGTTGCAAAACTTTGTCTCCTATGTTGCACTCTTCTTGTGGTGCCTTCTGGCTGTGGCAGACTTTCTGACCTTCTGTGCTCTGGTGGTTGCTGTTGCACAGACAGGAATGTGGTTCTTGGTGTTGGAGTTCATTTGACAGTTTGTTAATGAGCGTTGGGTGACTGAGGTGATGTTCTTTAGTACCTCAGATTTTTCATCAATGGTTGGTCGTTAAAGACTTGCTCGTTCCGGGTGGTTGTTGAACAGGTGCTTGTCATCTCTGATGTGGCGCACCAGGTGATCACCGGCCTTCCGTTCTGTCGCTGGTCACAGCAAGCATGACTCAACTTTGTGGTCATAAGTGTGAAACTGGTCTTGAAGGAACTCTTTCAGTTGTCTCATGACTTGGTTCCATGTCTTCTGATGGTAAGCTGTCATGTTCTTGTGAATACTCAGCACTGTGCATGTTTGAGTGGTGCTGAGGTGGGTTTCGTTGTCGCTTTACCCACATGAGTTGCTCTTGGATGAGTCAGGTGATTACCTTTGGAATGTCTGGTTAGGTTTCCAGTTGTTCTTATCCTTTTGGTTTCTAGAGAAGCGTGGCTGGTCGCATGGATTTTTCCAGCGGTTGGGCTGAAAGTGGTTGTGGACATGGGTGTCACGTTCTCTGTGCTCTTGATGGAAGACTCTGGTGTTGTGATGCCACTTGGTGTCGTCCAGTGCAAGGCTTGAGTCTTTGTTGACAGAGTTCAAGAGTGTGGATGTTTTGTTACCTTTCTTTGAGGCCATCTTCTGCTTGTTATAGGCCTTCTGTGTTAGGTCACATAACTGTTGGATGGTCATGGAGTGTGGACAGGCCATGACGCCTAGATGGTGGCTGACTCCAGGGTGCAGATTCTTTAGGAAGAGGCTTTTGAAGTTCACATCCTCTTCAAGGTCAGGCTTGTTGTGTGCACCAAAGTAGGCTTGTCGGAGTCGGTTGTAGTAAGCTTGTGGAGTCTCTTGTCGACCTTGTTTGGTTTCCAAGGCAGTCAACAGTCCATGTTCAGACTCTGGGTCTGTAAACTCTTTAATCAGGACCTCACGAAGTCGCTGGTAGTTTGACTTTGTTTGACTGGGCTGTCGATCTAGGAAGTTTCGTACCTCTGGACTGGAAGTGGCTCTAAGGATTTATAACCTGTCTCTGTCAGTCACATGAGGTCTCATTTCCAGATGAAATTCGATATCTTGCAGGTAAGCCTGGATGTCGTGGCCCTCTGTGGAGTTCGGGTTGAACCTGCTGATGTTTTCAGACAGCTTGTTGAGGTCTTTGATGGTCATCCCGTGTGCAGCTCTAAGGTCTTGGACGGGAGGTTTACTTTCGTTGGCAGGAAAGGGTTGTGTGGCGAAGGCAGGTGAGGTTTTAGGTTGTGGCCCTTCGCTCCTTTCGTCATATGCCAGTTCTTGGACGTGGGACTCTGCTCTGCTCAGCAGTGATGAGGCTAAGAGATGTTTCTCTTTCCTTGGCTCTTGTTTCTGCTTGTAAGCATATTGGAGTTCTTTTCTGACCATGTAGAGCTCATCGTTGGTATCGTCTAGTTGTTGGGTCAGATTGTCCTTTTCAGTTCTGTACCTTTCAAGGTGGTCTTTCAAAGCACTGATTTCAGAATTCTTGTCTCTGATGTCATTCTTGGTTTTCTCTAGTAGCTGTTCGGCATACTGGAGTCTGTTTACCAGGTCTTTCTGGGCAGCCGTTGCATGCTGCTGGTCGAGCTGAGCTGCTGCCAGGGCTGCTTGGAGCTTCTTAACTTGTTCCGTTGTTTCCTGCTCCCTCTCGTTGGGTGCTTTGAGTTGATCTTGAACTTTCACTTCCAGCTTGTCTATGCGACGTTGAGCACGTGTCAGCTCCTCTTGAAGGTGGGTGATGTGCTTGTCGCTCAGTTTCAGCTGGGTTGTGAAGGCATAGCTTAGTGAGCTGGTGATCTTGACTAGCTCCTCGTGGTTGTTGTTGTGGCTTGAATCTTGTGTCAGGAATCTTCTCAGGATTAGGATTATTATTAAAAATAATAACAGTTCAAATGTCTTGGGGGTGAGGCTGTCGGTCATGCCTCTCAGCCAAGTGTTCACTTCTTCCTCATGGGTGATGGGGTCTGCAGTCTGCGGCATGTTGGCACGCTGGGGAGAAGAGAGACTGACACAGATCTGTTTGGAGTAAAAGCCTATGTGTGGTTGGACAACTAAGTGTTGTGTCAGTGATTGTGAACCACTAGTGTAGTGTGGTGATGACTGTGCTGGTCTCAGGGTGTCTAAGTAGACTAGAGATGCGAAGACTTTGTCACTCTAATGAGGAAGAGGAAAAGAGAGAAAGAGGTGAAAAACAAATTCAATGACAAGCAACAATTTCTGTTTTTCAAATGAGGAAAATTAATTTTCCCAATTAAATGTTATCAAGGAGGTAAACAATATTATTAAATCTCTTGTTTTGGACAAAAGAATACAATAATAATGCTGATATCTCTTTCCTTAGTCTGACAGGATTGACACCGTACACCTTACAGTTGGACCGCTCACCAGGGAGGCTGCGAAGGCGATAGTTGTTCAACACGTATCTCTATTAAATTGATCTCAGCGTTGGATGAGATGCTAAAACTTGGATTGCGTTTCCAAATGTAGGGAGGTTAGGAAGAACAAAGGAGAGGTTGATTACAATCAAATTCATAAGGGTGATTTGTCTCTTTGACAAGATTGCGTATTTCATTCACTTAGAATTGATTGATGGTTCTTACATGTCCCTACAAATGTTAAAAGTGAAGAGGAAAGGAAAGGAGAGAGAGGACGGAGATGGTAAGTCTCAGTAGAGGTTATCTTAACTACGAGGAGAGCGTTGTTTTAGTTGCTGCACAACTAATCAAACAAAATAAACTTTAAGTGAAAGAGAGTTGTCTTTCTAATTTATTTGAACTCGTAGTGAGGGATAACAATGTCTCCTTTTAGGGCTCAGGTGTGTCGTTCCCAAGCTAGGATACACAGAAGAAAAAAAGTAATAAATGGTAAAATAAGCAAAAAAAATTTAATTAAAATAAAGGAGAAAATCTATAAATAAAACAATAGTGGCTAAGTGTATAACCAAAACAGGAAGAAAGAGGGGTAAAACGCAATAAAATAAGTACAAGTCTGAATAGAATATATTCAGATGGGTAATAAATAAATTAGGTAGAATAAGTTTAAACTTTCAAAGTTCAAGTATTATTCGTACCTAAAATAATTAGGCCCAAAAGAGAATACTAGAAGTAATGATCATATGAAATGATCTAAGGGAAAAATTGGAATGATTCCAAATAAATGTAATGTTTCAATTAAATTTGGATTTGACACAATTAATAATTGTGAGTTAGTATTTCCCTTTCTAGTAAAATGCCAATAAATGGTATCGTGAGAAATAAGAGAGAAATAAGAGAGAGAGAAAGACCAACAAGTGTTGGTTGAGATGTTTAAAGGGTTAAATCACTTCAGCGTTTCCACAAACAGACACTATTCAACCACTGGATGTTAATGCTAACGGCTAACCTTTGAGGCTAGTGGCTTTAGCATAGACTTCAATGTAAATACAACTGTTTCGTTAGCTTAGCAACACCGTGGAGTTTGTTTACATTAGCGTCGATGCGCTGCGCGTGCGCGGTTCAAAGTTGCTCCGGAAGTATGTTAAGACTTCCGTGTCACGGTCGTAACTGTGGCAACCAAAACAAACTCTAGTGGACTAGCACATGAATCATTGCATTGCAAGTACAGTTAAGCATGTTACATGAAATGTCGGCGCATTTCAACACTGTACAAATAACAACACCGCATTTAGTTGGTTTTGCGATGTGGCGCTTAAACTCTCAGTTCGTACAGAGTTAACTTTAACTTAATTCAAATAGCAGCTTCGTGCTGTAGTTAAGGGAAAAATGTGAGGGCGATCTCGGCGGATCTGAATCTCCGTGCCAGTTTCTCTGGACACGTAAAACACAACAGGTTTTCTTCGCTGTTGGTACAGAGTTAAAATTTACTTGATCAAGCTTTTTAAAACAATCCCATCACACTCGGGACACACGCAGTGTTAAGCGAGATTGCATTCACTTTGTGAACAGGGAAACATTATTCTCTAATATTAACCCAGGGAGTCGAATAGCATTTGATTCGGCAGTGGAACACGCACTGGCAATCAAGCTATGAATAACAAGGCTTTGATAAATAGATTGAGGAACACGCTCAAAACTATTCTTTATTCACCGATTTATTTCCCTTTGAATTAACGTTACTGCAGTTTAGCTCCGTTCAGCGAACGGTGACTGAGATTCCCTGCCGGGAGTATAGCTTTTGAGAGGCACTGGAACACGCAGTGAAATCAATTTAGCTATAAACAAGGCATTACAAAAATGAGGAACACGCTCAATTTCTACCTTATTGTACGATCTCAGATGTTAACTTTAAGTTCACTTACTGCCGTTTAACAATGAAGAGGCGGACTTGAGTTACAGGCTCCTCTGCGTTCATTCTATTCAAGCGGTCGCGCGCTGCTTACGTCACGGGTCACACACACACACACACACACGTCTAGACTCAGAAGCTTCTCATCTTTCATCCGCAGCAACAGAAAAGATTAAATAACTTGGTTTATGCTCACAATTTAGATTAAACTGCCCGCATTCTCCACCATAATACTGTAAGGGAAACAGGTCAATTTAGCTCAAAGGGAATCATTTAAGATTTTAAAGGGAATTTGAACAGAATCACTGTTTCACGGCTGATCACTGAAACGGCCAGCGATTCACTGAACGAGCCGTTTAACATCAAATCTGCGCTGGATATTAATATCCAAAGTATAGTGAAAACACTATTAATTAGCACAGTAACAAGATCGGCAGTTTAAGACATTAACTTGTGAGCACAAAACACAAGATACTTCTCTTTTCAATATAAATAAGGCTTTATTAGATAAATCTAAGACATATAAACTAATCTAACACATAAGCACACGCACTCACACATTCACACAAGTTGCAGGAGGATATAACGTTAGGAAAGAGTGAGTTTAAGAGAATGAAAATGTGAAATCCCAAGTTTACAGCAATACGTGAAATTGCATAGACATGAACAACCATTTAATCACTTAATTAACCCTCGCACTGAGTTCCTCAATGAGGTTAAAATTATATTAGATAACACCAGTACAGATGTGAGTCTGGAGGTTACTTGCGTTGCCTGTTTAACGGGGTTCCCTTTGTTGTCGCTGAAAAGGGGGTTTCCCGAAGTTGCTGATTGGCTGGAAGTTCAGTAGTCGTTGAAGTGATGTCTTGGGAAGCCCGTGGTTGGGTGTTGGCTGAAGATGCAGAGTTGTGGGCTGGCTGAAGTTTCAGACTGGCACTCGAGGTCAGACTCGGAGACACGGCGTTACAAAACTTAACTCAGAACACGAAACTCTCAAACGGAAAAGAAAAGAAGTAAAGTTTGACGAGACTAGGTGGTGTTTCTTCTCATCGTGGCTAAGTAGCAGCAGGCGTGCAGGCCGAAGCACGCTGGAACGGCGCTCGAAGAACGCTAAAAGTGATGACAAAGCATGACTAAAAGCTAAACTAAAAAAACTAAAAAGCAAAGGCTAAAAGCAAAGGCATGACTGATAGCAAAAGCTTGACAAAAGCTAAAAGCTAAAAGCATGACTAAAAGCTTAAACTACAAGCAAAGCTAAAAGCTAAAAAGCAAAATTTGATGGTGTCCTGAGTATTTAAACTGGCCTTTTGGCCACACCTCAAATGTTGTCTTGACCAATTAGATACTGTCTTTTCTCAGGGTGTTGCATTGTCTGTCCCACCCATTCATAAATCATATGTTATCTTATCAAGCTCGTGGTCCGAATTTTCCCGCTCTTGCAGGGTATAATTTGGACATGATTCCTATAACAAGAATATGATACATTTGACAAATAACTAATGGTCAGAAACGTTTCAAGCAAGAATATTCGAACACACTCATACTAAACATGAATATGATCCCTTAAGCTATTCAAGAGTTATTTAAAAAGACATACACAATAAGTGATTAGAAACATTAAAATCAAATGTGTCGTTTACATAAATGATATGGAGTTAAGCAATGGACTGATATCCATTTAGAAGTCTTTTTTGAGTTCATTTTGGTGCATATATGCATTGGAAGGCATTCTCTGTGCCATTCTGGGGAGTAAGGATATGTCCTGTGGAGACCAGAGGGGTTAACAGGTCTCCTTAGGAATTTCAGTCTGGTTTTGCTAGGTGGGGGGAAGTCAATCCAACGATCTTGTTTTTCTCTGTCATGGCTTTACATGTGAGTGTCAGACTGTCCATCTCTTCGATTACTTGCCCCAAATTAGACAATCTCTTCTTCGAATTGAAATTGTCAATAATTGTTCTAATGGTGTTAATGTTGAAAGCTGTTCTGTGAAAGAGTTGGTCGGTTATCAGACTGTGGTGCTGGGAGTTGATTTACAACATCCTGCCTTTCTGTGGAATTCGGCTCATGTTTCAACCAGGCTCCCGATCAAATCTTTAATTTGTCTGGTTCACGCTACACAGGACTGTGTGACAGCTGTCAATCACAGTTCGTGCCCACGCCACAGATCCCCCCTCCCCTCTCGTGCACGTTACAATATCACATGCACACGCCTGAAGTTCGCTGGTGTGTTGGATTGTACGAAGCGTGATGGCGGAGAGAAAATCTACTAACAAGCTTCCAATTCCTCGGTTAACAACAACCAGAGCTAGAAGATCCAAGCAAGGAAAAGAAAGTGATGCTTCGATGCTGAAGAGACGGGCGCATTCACAGAACATCTGGTACACACGCACTGATGAGCATGAACTCGATGGGAGGGTGCTCGGTGGGAGTGGGGGAGGGGCATGAGAGTTATAAACATTCAAAATTTTGTTTAAGTCCACTCAATCTTCCAGGGTTGTCGACTGTAGCTTTAAACATAAAGCTAAAACTAATGCAGTCTAATACACCAGCCCTGTGGCCCCACAAGCTACACCCTCCAAAGTTGTCATAATTTTTCACTGATCTTCTGTTTGTTTTCTGTTCAAGATGAGGAGGAAGCTGAAGGGGACTGCCCAATGTCGAGAAAGGAACATGATGATCTTTGCTTTACACATCATCAACTGCAGGAAGAATACATCAACCTGCAGCAGGACTGTTTTAAATTACGCAGTGAGAATGAAGAACTTAGGAATGAATTACAGAAATTCAAATTTTCATACAGCAATGTTAGGAGTAGCATTCAACTATTACTGTTTTTCACTGGACTGACCTCTGTAATCTTCGAATGGCTCCTAAAAAAATTAGCTGGCAGTATTGAGATAGGTCACCAAGCCCTTCCTCTAGAGGACCAATTGTTGATGGTCTTGATGAAATTAAGGATGGGCCTCAGTAACACTGACCTGGCATATAGATTTCATGTAACAACAAGCACCGTATCAAATATTTATCGGAGCTGGATCTCTGTTATGTCTGTCGTCTTCAAGCCATTAATCAAATGGCCAAATAAGGGAGCTATACTTAAAAAATATGCCCAAAACATTCAAACGTCACTTCAAAAAAATGCTGCTGCATAATAGACTGTACAGAAATTTCTATAGCTCGACCTAGCAATTTGACTGCAAGGGCACAGACCTGGTCTAATTACAAACACAACAATATGTTAAAATATTTGATTGCCATCACACCTGCTGGGGCAATTTCATTTTTGTCTCCAGGGTGGGGTGGGTGGGTTTCTGATAAACAGATCACCAAAGAGTCAGGTTTTCTGGAACTGTTGGAGCCTATGGACGAGGTTTTAGCTGATAGGAGATTTTTAATACGGGATGAGCTTGCAGCTTGCGGTGCCATTCTTCGTATTCCTCATTTTACTAAAGGCAAAAAGCAACTGTCTGCACTGGAAGTAGACACATCCAGACTGTCTCGGGTTAGGATTCATGTTGAACGAGTCATTGGACGGTGGAAAAACTTCAAGATTTTACAAACTGTTATTCCTGTGTCTCAGGTTGATATGCTAGATGATGTAGTGATTGTGTGCGGTGCTCTAACAAACCTCTGTAAAAGTGTGGTTCCCAAATAAGTCATTAATTTGAAATATTTAATGATTAATGCTATTTTACAATTTATACTTTTTTGTATATTGTCAAAATATGTAACATTGTTTATGGACATGTTCCAATAAAGAAAATCATATTTTACATATAATAATTTACTGTCACTTGTTTATTTAAGCTACTGGATAATGACATGGAATTGTACATGTCTTAAATTGATGTGCACCTGCATACAAACAATTAACAATAACAAGTGCATCTGCATACGAACAAGTAACAATTACAAGTGCATCTGTATACAAAGAACAAAATACATTCAAGAAGTACAACAAACACATAAGTGAAATGGTAGTTCATTAGTCAACACCTGGCTTCTGGCATTAACAAAGAAAACAGTCAGTTGTTTTGACATTCTCTACATAACCAAGTTGCTGACTTCCTTTTGATCTGTGCACAGCTGTAATGGAAGTGGTAATTACATCTGGCACAGTTGATCATTTTCCCGAAATCTGGTCTTTCACAGATTTTGCAGACTGACTGTGCCCGGAAGGAAGGGTCATGTCTTGTTAGGATCTCAGGCAACACAGTTGAAATGAAGGCATGTTGAGCCTTTGGCAAATTCTCCTGCAGAAACTCTGCGTTTTTTAAGGATGCGTTCCACTATTACCTCGTTTCTCATCCACAACACGAAGTCACAGTAGCTGACATCACTTACAAACATATGTAGTTGGGTTTGATAGTAGTATTGGTGTGAATTCTTCAAATTGAAAGACTTGTCCAGGCAAAACTGCCTGTCCTCTGCGCTTCCCTGAAGACCATCACGGTATTTGTAAGGACACTTTATTTCTACCAAACATTTGCCACAACAGGTACATCTTACCATGCCATCTGGTGATGATCCGAGGTGTGGCTCAGAAGGCCGCACTATTAGGCCAAAGGAACTTACACTGAAGTCTTGATGGTTTTCGACCATAAGGGACATGTAGGCTTGTCTTGCAGTTTCTTCCATGGACTTACCCCAGAGAACAGATGGGACATTTAGCTGTGTGTGGTTGTACTGCATTATCTCACTCAGGTAGGTGTTGCTGATATTGTCAGCTGTAGCCACACGATAAAACCTAGTACTTGTAATTCGACCAGCCCTGTAGGTTTGCCAATCCTTTGAGCTTGACTGTTGTCATGTGACAAATTCCAGCCTTTCACACTGATGAGGTTGTAGTTTATTCTTCAGTCTGTGAAATGTGTCCTCACTTTTAACCTGTAATTCTTGTGGTGAGAGTTCCCTGAGTGTTCCATCAAATAAAACAGTCAAGGGCTCGGGTAAGTTTGAGTGTTCCTCTGTATCAGTATCGGATGCTGTGTCTGTATCACTATTTTCTAAACTTGTCAGTACTGCAGCACCAGGGGCTATAATCTGCAACTCTTTGATGTCATCATCTGTCAACACTGTGAAAGGAGAACAAGGCAATTATAACACTATAGGACATTTACAACAGTATTGTCACATTTCCACAATATTTTTTTTTTGTGTGTGTATCTGTCTCTCCTTCAGTTTGTATAATGATATATCATTTTAAATGGTTAGTGCACAATCTAGATCTAGATACTCTTATTTCCAGAATGTTGGGATTTACACAATCAAACTACCATAACACTATACAGCATGGCATGCAATTATGCATTGCAGTGTAAGATGGCTGTAGAACAAACTTAATCCTTATGTGACATTACAATGTCAAAAAACTTATGAGGAGTAATGAAAATAAAATTAACTTTTGGCAAAAGGAATCTTATCTATGCTCTGTCAACTATTACATGCCTGTGGCTCTGGCGGTGGAACTAGATCTACTCCTGACCGTTTCTGGAAGCTGCCTGTCTAGCCTGCCTGTCCTCTTTGGTTTGTGGAAGCTGATTTTCTTTAATGGGGCTGGTTCGACTTCTTTCCTGCTTAAGTCTTTCCACTTGCACTCTCCAGAAGTGAGTGCTGGTTTCTCTGTCAAACCAATTCTAACACAGATTTCGATTTTGAATAAAATTGCAGCTGCATGACTGCAGCATGACCCAAGCCTCAAATTAAATCACATATAATTTACATGTCAAACTATTATCCTTCATGAGTGGTTCATGAAATTAACACTTGCTCTTGGGGGATTCAAGATGGCGGCTTAGAGAACGGTCGCGTTATTCAGACGGTGCGGGCTATTACATTCATTTATCATTATTTTCGGCGGAGGAGCTCATTATTTTTTGTGTTGCTGGCTGCATAGTTTGCTATGAGTTTAGACACCTACTTTTTGAAGCAATCGACCAACATGCCTCAAAGGAACACTAAAAATTCGAGCAAATCAGAGACAGAGCATAACCGTGAGGGTGAAGATAATGCTACTGTTAGTTCAGATGCTAGCATTAGTGTTTCCGAACCGGGCCCACGACAGATTATTAAGGAAGTCACAGAAAACATTTCGAAATTGATTGATGAAAAGTTAAGTCCACTGTCACAGCTCTTGCAACAACAGAACGAGAAGCTAGATGATCATGAAAAACGAATCACCGAAACTGAGAATCAAATTTCCGCGGTGGAAGATGCTGCCGCCCCGGTCGAGGGTAAATTGGAGACGCTAGCGAAACGAGTTCGGGAATTAACAGAACATGTGGATGATTTGGAAAACAGAGGGAGAAGGAAAAACATACGTATTGTTGGGCTCCCAGAGAATGCAGAAGGTGATCGCCCTGTTAATTTTTTCGAATCCTGGCTGCCGAACTCTCTGGGCATTCAAATGAATCTGGCTGCATGAAGATTGAACGAGCCCATCGCGTTCCAGGCAGAGCTCTCAAGACGGCATCCCCGTATCCAAGGGCAGTTTTGGTGAGATTTCATAACTACGTAGACAAGGAACGGGTCATCACAGCAGCGAGAGAGTTGGGTAACGGTGAGAAGGCTTTGATGTTCGGAAACTCCAAGGTGAAAATTTTTCAGGATTTCTCAGCCGCGGTTTTGCGTAAACGCAAACAATTTGACGAGGTCAAGAAGCGTCTGAAGGCAGCCGGTGCCACTTATGCGCAGCTTTATCCTGCATCTCTCAAAGTCACATATCGAGGAGCTACCAACGTGTTTCAGGATCCAATTGAGGTGGACAAATTCTTGTCGTCGCAGGAGGGAATATCCCTGTGAATGTTTTCATTCGTCATGCTGGCAATGAAAAGGACTTGGGTATGTGTACGCCACAATATGTAGACAGATACACTTTTTCTTTTTCTTCTTTTCGGCTTTGGTTAAATTAGGCCCTCTGTCACATGGACATGCTGTGTGCGTTTAAGGTCCGCAGGTCTGTCAGCGGTACGGGGTAACCAACTTTCTTTTGTCGTTCAGGGTCCCTTTTACACTGAATTGCGTTTTTTGAACCATTTCAGAGTAATTACTGGTTCTAATCTGAGTACAGTTTGTACTGTTTCTTGTATTATAGTTACGTGTTTATTGTTGTTGTTGTTTTTGTTTTGCACTTTTCAGCTCACCTTTGATGTTAACATGGGACTGTATTTCTGCTATAGGAAACATTTTTGTCGGGATTTGTTTTTGTTCTTATTCTTTTTCTCCCTTATTATAAAACATGTCAGTTAGTATGCTTAAAATTTGTTCCTGGAACGTTAATGGGATACATACACCCGTGAAGAGGAAGTCAATTCTCACATTGCTTAAAAAGGAGAATGTTGATATAGCCCTTTTACAAGAAACTCATCTTGATGATAAAGAACATCTTAAATTGCAACAGCTGGGCTTTAGTCATGTCTTTTTCTCCTCATTTACATCGAGGAGTAGAGGAGTGGCCATTTTGTTAAAAAAATCTTTACCTTTCAGGCTGATAAATTGTATCAAAGATAAAAATAGGCGTTATGTGATTGTGAAGGGTTTGCTGCAAGACGAAGAAATCGCCATTATGAATGTATATTTTCCCCCTGGTCATCAATGTGATTTTTTAACAAATGCATTCGTCAAATTGTTGGAATTCAAGGTTACTCGTTCTATTGTGGGAGGAGATTTTAACTGTCAACTGAACCCACTTATGGACAAATTACCTTCAGGTTTGACTCCCTCGTTTCAGGCTAAATTTATTAATTCTTTATGTGAAGATTTGGATTTTGTTGATGTATGGCGTGCACAGCATCCAGCTGATAAAGAATTTACTTTCTATTCTAAACAACATTGTTGCCACACAAGAATAGACTTTTTCTTTGTTCCTAAGGGACTGTTACAATTTATAGATTACAGCGCTATTGGAAAAATTATAATTTCAGATCATGCTCCTGTTTTTTTTACATTTAAAGTTGCAGAGTCCTTTTAATCAAACGAGGTATTGGAGATTTAACCCTTTTATTCTTAAGGATAGCAAATTCTGTTCTTATTTTATGTCAGAATTCCAATCATTTTTTGCTATCAATTCTCCCTCTACAGAAGATAAGTCTCTGCTATGGGAAACGATTAAAGCTTTTTCAAGAGGTCTTGTAATTTCTTACACCTCTAGTAAGAGGCGGAGGCAAATAGAACAGAAGAACATTCTAGATACAAAACTTAAACGAGCAGAGAGTGATTATGTTCAAAATCCGAAGTCAGCAAAATTAAAGGAAATTACTGCTTTACGTTCTGCTTTAGAGTCCTTGCATATAAGTTCTGCTGAGAAAAAAGTTAGGTTCGCTAAGCAAAGGCTCTATGAACATGGTGATAAGCCAGGGAAATACCTGGCTTATCTTACTAAGAAAAAAAGCAGACTCACAAATGATATCTTCAATCAAGGATGATCAGGGGCATTCTTCTTCTGATGTTACAATAATTAACAATAGATTTGTTAACTTTTTTAAAACACTATATAAAGCAGAGTCCCCATGTAACTCATTAAGCCTTATGGATGTGTTTTTTTTCTAAAATAGAGTTACCTTCTATATTGGAGGATCAGAAGCTTGCTCTTAATGGTCCTATTTTAAAGGAGGAGGTGTTATCAGCAATCGGGAGTTTGCACACTGGGAAAGCCCCTGGTCCAGATGGACTAAGTTCTGAATTTTATTCGGAGTTTCAAGATGTTTTGGTAGATCCTCTTTTAGAAATGTTTAATTATTCATTAGAGAATGGTATTCTACCTCCTTCCTTATGGGAAGCTAATATTTCTCTGATACTTAAAAAGGGAAAACAACCAGAAGATTGTGCCTCTTATAGGCCAATATCCCTATTAAATTGTGATTTCAAAATTCTTTCTAAAATTCTTGCTAAAAGGCTTGAAGACTTACTCCCTCAACTTATTAAAGAAGATCAAACTGGTCTTATTAAGGGACGTAACTCTGGAAATAGTATTCGTAGACTATTAAATATTATTCAGTTTTCACATGAGCAGAAAATGGACAGTCTTGTTGTCTCAATGGACGCAGAAAAGGCGTTTGATCGAGTTGAGTGGCCTTACTTGTTTTATACATTATCTAAATTCGGTCTGGGTGAAAAATTTGTTAGTTTGGTGAAGCTGTTGTATACAGGCCCTCTTGCTGCTGTTATAACTAATGGCTTACGTTCTTCCAGTTTTGGGATCAGTAGGGGCACTCGACAAGGCTGTCCATTATCACCCCTTCTTTTTGCTTTAGTAATAGAACCTTTGGCTGAGGCAATTGGGTCAAATCCAGGTATACATGGTTTGGCTATAGCCAGTAGGCAACATAAGATTAATCTTTTTGCTGACGATGTGCTCGTTTTCTTATCTAAACCGGACATATCTATAATTAATCTCATAAGTGTCATTAAAGATTTTAGCGTCTTCTCAGGCTATAAGATTAATTTTAGTAAATCTGAAGCTATGCCACTTGGTAACCTACAAACTGTCCCTTCAGGTTCACTTTCTTTCCCATTTAAGTGGTCTACGATGGGCTTTGTATATCTGGGAATACATATAACCCCTAAATTTGACCAGATGTTTAAATCAAATTTTACTCCTCTTTTTAATCGTATTAAGCTTGATCTAGAAAGATGGAATACTCTACCTATTTCTTGGCTGGGGCGCATTGCTCTTTTGAAAATGAATGTTCTCCCAAGATTATTATACCCGGTTCAGATGATTCCAGTTCTTTTCTTACAGAAAACATTAAAAGATATAGACAGATGGTTCAGTTCTTTTATATGGGCTAATAAAAGACCTCGCCTTAGGATTAATATATTGCGTTTACCAGAGGATATGGGTGGCTTGGGTCTTCCGGATATTAGAAGATATCAACTTGCTGCCCATTTACGTTATATAACTACCTGGATTTCTGAAGACCCAACTTCATTGTGGCTGGATATAGAGTCCTTTCAATCACAAGTCCCTCTTCAAAATTTGCTTTTTATTAAAAAAATGAAGACAGTTAGAGTAGCTTGTACAAACCCAATTACTGTAAATTCTGTGAAAGCTTGGCAGTCTGTTAGGCGATTTGAGGGCAAATCATGTTTAACATCGCTTTTATACTCCAATATGTAACAATCTAGATTTCCCCCCAGGTATCAGTGATTCACGTTTTCGACAGTGGGCTCTTAAGGGGCTTTCTAAACTAAAAGATCTTTTTGATAATAATATTCTTATGTCTTTTAGTCAGATTTCCCAAAAATACAACTTAGATGGGCTGGATTTTTTTCCGCTATTTACAAATAAGAAATTATATTCAAAAGGATACAAACACTTCTTTCTAATGTATGTTCTTCAGCAAATCGAGAAGCAGCTTTTCGAAATGCACTCGATTAAATCTATAAGATTGTTTTATGATGTGTTATCAGAGTATCTTGACACTTCCACTCATTTTCTTAAAATAATTTGGGAAAAGGAATTTAATATACAAGTAACAGAGGAAGATTGGTGTACGGTTTGGGAAAATGCAAAGAGTCTGAGTATATGTAATAAAGTAAGAGCTATCCAGCTCAAGATTCTTCACAGAGCTCACATTTCTCCTTCCCAGCGTAGCAGATTTAGGGCTGATTGCTCTCCTTTCTGTCCCAAATGTAAGACAGAAATAGGTAGTCTTACTCATTGTTTGTGGTTTTGTAACAAGATACAGAGGTTCTGGTGGGGAGTTTCTGAAGAACTGAACAAAATTTTGGGGGTTACTTTGGTTCCAGATCCAAGGACTTATTTGCTGGGAGTGTCTCCTCCTTTGGGTCTTGATAAGTGCAAAATTAGGCTTTTTAATATTCTGATTTTCAGTGCAAAGAAATGTATACTTTTAAAATGGATATCAGATAAGGCTCCCTTCATCAGGATGTGGCATCAAACTATTCTTGAATATCTGTCGTTAGATTACCTGACTTGTATTGTACATGATAAGACTGGAAAGTTTCATAAAATTTGGGAACCTTTTATGACATATGTTGAATTTGACATTGCTTCCATCCTGACAAGAGGATTTATCTGAGGGTATTATAATCTCTAATATTTTTTCTCCTGACTTAGTGAATTCCCATGTATGTGTATAAAAGTATGTAACCCTTACTTTTAGGGTGTGAGCTGATTTTGTGGTGTTTTTTTTTTTTTTTTTTTTTTTTCTGCTTTTTGTTTTTGGTTTGTTTTTGTTTACCTGTCATTGTCATTATATTATCACAATTCTGTAAGGATGTTATTTCTTTGTGAAAAGTGAAAATAAAAAAAATAAAAAAAAATAAAAAAAACACTTGCTCTCAGCAGTTTGTTGTGTAGTGGAGAATTAGATAGTGTGTTAATGTTAAATACTATTAACATGTCTACTATGAATTTTTTTTTTAAGTTGGCTACTATCTATGTCTGTTCTAACCGTGTGCTTTGTGTCTTAATGAAATGTCCGAGTTTTTTTTTTTTTTTTTGGACCTCATCACGCACTGACGCGATTTCCACGCATCTCCGAGCTAACTGGTGGAATGACAGACACACGTTTAGTTTAGCAGTAGGTACCCTAGAGGAAAGGTGATGGATGCAGGGTATAAGTGATTAGTAGTCATGACAGTTTTCTAGGGAAATGAAACCATCACGTCAAGGAAATCAGCCTACAGTGCATCTGTCTCCAATGGTAAATACTTAACGTTACCCTGCCATGCAGGTGCAATTTGCTGTATGGATGTAGCCTTCCCGCTTGTTGATCACAACCCAGGCTTGGTACATAGAGGTGTTTTTCCCTTGGCACTGGCTCGGTAAAACCTCTGCTTTTAACACACAAAAGTCATCACCTATATCACTATATAAAACCGTCTGGACATGCCCACAGACTACGTAATTATAAGCGTGTAGCGATTTGTAGGCTCTTAGTTTTTCTCGCGTGTAAACACTCGGCCTGTCTACCAGATGTATATGGCGGGCCAGTGAATATCTGGCCACTTGCTGACGTTGTCTACCCATTCTGTTATGAGCTCGGGATCAGGCAGACAATTGGCATTAACTAAAACAAGTTTTTTATGGGACTGTTCCCGTTCCTGTGGTGGCAAAGACCGTGCATAACTTGACACAATATGTCGGTATATTAGCCGCGCCATTATTTCTGACCCCATGCTACGTGCGCACATAACCTAGCAACCGAATGTTTACAAACATTGCAGGGGTCTATGCATGAAGATGTGGAGGAATGGGTAAAAAAGTGTCAACGGTGCATTCTCACAAAGATACCGCAGCCCAAAATCCGTGCCCCTGTGAGAGCATTTTTGGCTTCCAGGCCCCTTGAAGTGATTGAGGTGGACTTTACTGTCCTAGAGCCTGCTTCTGATGGGCGTGAAAATGTTCTGGTTGTTACAGACGTTTTCACTAAGTTTACACAGGCATTTCCCACCAAAGACCAAAAGAAGGAGTGGTTTATGAAGTATGGCGTCCCGGAGAGGTTGCATTCCGGTCAAGGTCAAAACTTTGAAAGTGAGGTAATCGCTGAGCTGTGCAGACTCTATGGGGTGAAAAAGACCCGTACAACCCCTTAAAGGCCACAGGGAAATGCCCAATGTGAACGATACAATCGAACGCTTCACAACCTGTTAGGTACACTAACCCCGGAACGAAAACAGTGTTGGCCTGAGTACTTGCCAGAGTTAGTCCATGCATATAATGTGACTCCGCATGCTACTACCGTTTTTTTCCCCTTATTATCTTCTTTTTGGGGTACAGCCGCATCTGCCCATTGATGCATTGCTGGGTGGTGAGGAAGTCTCTGAGGGGAAACAAGACTAGTTATCTGTTCATCAGGAGAGGTTGAGGTATACCCATGAGAAAAATAGGGAGTACTCAGAAGAGGAAAAAGCTCTAGAAAGAGTGACTCGGTTGAATGAGAAGCCATTTTGTCCCCAGGTTGGTGTGGGTGACTGGGTGTATTTGCATCAGTGGTTTCCTGGCAGGAACGAGATTCAAGATGCCTGGAGCCCAATCATGTACCGAGTAGTGGAAGTAATAGGCACGACTTACAATGTGGAACCTTAAGAGGGAGGGCCCTCAAAAAGGTTTCACCGGTCAGAGTTGTGTCCAGGTGCCGTGCCCACTCCTAGGCCTAGGAGTAAGGATAGATCTCAGCCAGACACAGAGCAGGTCACCATGGTTGAGAATGACACTTCTGAGCCAGATATTGCAGAGGAGGTGGTGCAACCTTCTGTAAGAGAGGCCACCAACACTCAAGTTAACTCAGAGGCACCCAGTACTTTGGAGTCGGGAGGTGACAGCTCTGAAGGTAACCAGGTACCAGTACTATCTGACACTGTTAGAGATTTAGCAGAAACTGATGATGTAGCCTTAAATGTAGAGGTTGCAGATGAGATTGTCCAGTCTCTGGAGTTCAAAACTGGTGAAATGTGTGACAGAGTTCAGAGAGAAGTACTAGTTCCAGCTGAGCACAGACGTAAGCGTGCAACTGTGGGTGTTCACACAAATCCTTTCCATGCACCCAGATCTGCTTGTTATGCAGTAAGCATCAGCACAAATATGGTGTCTCAAGTGCTGACCAGTATTGGCACTGCGTTGTTTGAGAAGGCGTTACGAGATGCCATGAATACTGAATTTATAACTGAGTGAGTCATCAAGGATGCTGACTTATTGCAAGGAGGAATGTAACCGAGTGGTAAAAAGTATAGAAGTTTATTTCCCCCTTTGCATAGTTAAACTTATTTTAGTTTTATTTGCTGTTTTCTATAAATTACCAAGTCAGAAGAAAAAGTGAATACCTGTATTTTCCTCGTTGTCAGTAGCTGGTATTGTGTGCATTATGCATGGGAAATGCGCATGTGCTGTCTTCGTTAGACCTTTTTGGGGGATGCGCAGTGAACAACGAGAGGGAGATGCGCACTCTCCGTAATCGGTGACATATTTAAGGCCATCCAATGGTAAATATAGTATTTCCTGCTAATCTTCCTGTTAAATATCATTCCTGGATATATGTTGTTGTGCGGTTTCTAAGAGATGTCATATTTATAACGTTATGTAAGCCTGTTCAACTGTGGTATTACAAAATGTCTTACACTTTTACATTTTGCAAATGTTTCATGTGTGTTTGATGCATTATCTGATTATTTACACAGTGTATATCATTATGTTGAGGATTTCAGCCCTCATAAGGTGAATGTGAGGTGTGAAATAGGAGCTCATCCTTGTGTGTGTTATTTCCTTCTATTTTTTTTAATTGATGTTTTGTTTGTTGGTATTATTATATTATTGATTTGTTTTTTTTTTTTTTTTTTTGTATTATCACTGCCGTATTGTGCCTTATTTTGCTGTATAGTACTGTGTGATACCACATGCGTTTTTAGTGTGGTAGTTTCTCTGTAGTGTATCACAACATTTCGTTGTTGTAGTATTTCTTTTTGTATTTTAGTATTTTCTTTTTGTATTTTTGTGTGACAGCTGTATTTTTGTAGTGCCATGTTTTGATGGTTAAGAGTTTTGTTTTCGCTTACAGCAACTGGACTGTGAAACAAAATCGTCTAGTACATCAGGAATAAGTATACACTGAGAAATATAGAGCTGTGAGATTTAAATTGCATCCCCAGCTCTGTGTATCCTTCTCTGTTTTGTTTCCTTTATTTTCAAAAATAGATCTGTTTTACTTTTTCCTTCTTTTCCAGTCTATTTTGTGAAAGTGGTGAGCCGGAACAGTTTCTTGTACGCTCTTGGAAAACTTTTCAGAACAAATCAAATATTAAATGAATAAACTACAAAGTAAGTGAACCCGCTAAATGTGTTTCTGGTGGTAAATCAAATTCCCCGGTCACATAAATGAAAATAAATCTTGTTGTGTAGTGTGAGCACGGTCAGCAACTGTGCAGTTTCCACACCAGGCTGTGATACAACTAGTATCACCAGGATGGCTGAAGACCGCTGGTTCTTCTTCAGTGTCCTTATTCAGTGTCCTTCTTGACCAGACTGAAGGTGTTTGTGGTCCAGGACAGGTCCTCCGAGTTGGTGGTTCCCAGGAACTTAAAGCTTGAGAAACGTTCAACAACCATCCCATTAATGTGGATGGGGTCATGCGTGCTTCCTTTCTTCTTCCTAAAGTTCACAATGAGCTCCTTTGGCTTGCTGGTGTTAAGGAGCAGGTTGTTGTCAGTGCACCATGAGGCCAGGTGCTGTACCTCCTCCCTGTAGGCAGTCTCATAGTTGTCTCTGATGAGGCCAATCACTGTGGTGTCATCTGCAATCTTAATGATGGAGTTGGATCCATGCATAGGCTTGCAGTCATGGGTGTAGAGGGAGTAGAGGAATGGGCTCAGCACACAGCCCTGTGGTACGCTGGTGTTGAGTGTGATGGTGGTGAAGCAGGTGTGGCCTGACCTAACATTGAGCTGTTTGAGCTGTCTCAACTGAAAATAGCTTGCTCTGACATATCTTAAAATATTTCAGTGTCATTGTTCAGTGCACACCTGTAATGTTTTCTTCTAAGGCATTTTTGTAAATGTTGCTTAAATATCTTAATTTAACTAAAGCCTAGTCCTGGTTTAAGCTAAGCCCCATTTGTGAAACTGGGCCTAAGCCAAATTTAATTTTGCCCATACAAGTCTAGAAGAAAAAAAGATTTTTGCTTAGTTCATGAAATGTATGAACCCAGTCTGTCCCCAGAAAGTCTGTCCCCATGTGGCCATAAGAGACATTGCTGCCAGTTTGGGTGCCTAAGAGCAGGGGAGTGGCTACACAACAGTGGTTGTGAGTGGGATCTTTTGTAGAACTACAAGGCACAAAAACGGAAGCATTCATTCATTCAGCATTAACAGAGCTTTTGACTTGACGAAATTGCTCTCACTTTTGAACAGGGTAAGGCAATTGCATTTAGGATCGTTTGATCAATATGAATTTGATCAAATATGCTATGGATGGTTGTCATACAAATTCTGCTTCATTACTTTCTTTACAGACATTTTGAAGTATCACGTTTATTGTTAAGTGACTATATGGTATATGTTAACAATATATTTACAATAAATCACTTAATTATAACAAAAAAAATTGTAGATGAATATATGCTTCAAATAGTAACATCTAAATTAACTGATTATATAACAGCACCAAAACTATGTATTGAATCTGTGTAAATACATTACAACACAATTTAAAAACTTTTTTAAATTAAAATTTAAATGGTGCTTAAACTGTAGTGTTAGGTTTATTGTACTCTTTAGGAGTCTAAGGTCATTAGGAGTCAAACTGAGGTGAGCACTTAAATTGCAGTCTTTATATTATCAGGTTTGTTGAAATATTGAAAGTAGTTATAGCTAAAACCATGCAATAATGATGATTTTGAAAGGATGTAAAATTGACTGAAACACTAGGAGTTAAAAAATAGCTGAATGGACTTTATATATGTACTGGTTGTGTGAATGCCAAATATGTTTCAGCATGTTTATATACTATAAATTCTCTGGTAATAGATCACCAACAGTATATAAGATATGCACTGAATTTATAGAATCATGAGTTTTTGTACTAGTCCTCTGGTGCTCTTCGTTTATGGGTCACAGTCAAAATCATACTCAGAAGAGACCAAACAACCATTTGTTTGTTTGTTTGTTTGTTTGTTTGTTTGTTTGTTTGTTTGTTTTTAGACGGTTTAGCCTTTTCCAATTCTACAAAAGTCCATACCATTCTGATGAAGTAAAAACAAACAAATAAATAAATAAAATTCTGAATGAAGGAATGACTAAGTAAAAATGTATGCAAAATAAATATAGCTGTATTCTTTAGTTCTGAATAACAAAAAAAAAATAATTTTTTTTTATCTTGTTTATATTTTATTTTATATTATTTAAATATACATTTACATTTATATTTTTTTACTCAAGGTCAGTCCTAAAACTAAAATTGTCTATAAATAACACTTTATTTAATGATATTGAATGCTGCACTTAAATTGTTAAATTTGATTAGAAAATAAAATCTATGACAACAAAAGTTCAATTATTATTACTTTCATTGTTGTGTCATAACTCATTGTTAAAAAGCTTACTGATAGTCCCTTTTGTGTTCGTGTGTAACAGGAAAAATGACCCAATTCCACAGGCATGAGTAAGTTTTCCATGAGTATTTCTTTGTGCTGTATATAGCATTTAAATGTGGATTAATGTCTTTAAAGGAATAGTTCACCCCAAAATTTTAATTTCCTAATTTATTTACTAACCCCCAGTGTATAGATACAGGTGCTGGTCATATAATTAGAATATCATCAAAAAGTAGATTTATTTTACTAATTCCATTCAAAAAGTGAAACTTGTATATTATATTCATTCATTACACACAGACTGATATATTTCAAATGATTATTTCTTTTAATTTTGATGATTATAGCTGACAACTAAGGAAAATCCCAAATTCAGTATCTCAGAAAATTAGAATATTGTGAAAAGGTTCAATATCGAAGACGCCTGGTGCCACACTCTAATCAGCTAATTAACTCAAAACACCTTTAAATGGTTTAAATGACTTTAAATGGTCTCTCTCTAGTTCTGTAGGCTACACAATCACAGGGAAGACTGCTGACTTGACAGTTGTCCAAAAGACGACCATTGACACCTTGCACAAGGAGGGCAAGACACAAAAGGTCAATGCAAAAGAGGCTGGCTGTTCAAAGTGCTCTGTGTCCAAGCACATTAATAGAGAGGCGAAGGGAAGGAAAAGATGTGGTAGAAAAAAAGTGTACAAACAATAGGGATAACCGCACCCTGGAGAGGATTGTGAAAAAAAACCCATTTAAAAATATGGGGGAGATTAACAAAGAGTGAACTGCAGCTGGAGTCAGTGCTTCAAGAACCACTACACACAGACATATGCAAGACATGGGTTTCAGCTGTCGCATTCCTTGTGTCAAGCCACTCTTGAACAACAGACAGCGTCAGAAGCGTCTTGCTTCAAAAAGGACTGTACTGCTGCTGAGTGGTCCAAAGTTATGTGCTCTGATTTTGCATTTCCTTCGGAAATCAGGGTCCTAGAGTCTGAAGGAAGAGAGGAGAGGCACACAATCCACGTTGCTTGAGGTCCAGTGTAAAGTTTCCACAGTCAGTGATGGTTTGGGGTGCCATGACATCTGCTGGTGTTGGTCCACTGTGTTTTCTGAGGTCCAAGGTCAACGCAGCCATATACCAGGAAGTTTTAGAGCACTTCATGCTTCCTGCTGCTGAATAACTTTATGGAGATTTAGATTTCATTTTCCAACAGGACTTGGCACCTGCACACAGTGCCAAATCTACCAGTACCTGGTTTAAGGACCATGGTATCCCTGTTCTTAATTGGACAGCAAACTCGCCTGACCTTAACCCCATAGAAATCGACTCCATGCCACACCACATTGCTGCCGTAATTCAGGCAAAAGGACCCCCAACTAAGTATTGAGTGCTGTACATGCTCATACTTTTCATGTTCATACTTTTCAGTTGGCCAAGATTTCTAAAAATCTAAAAAGTAATATTCTAATTTTCTGGGATACTGAATTTGGGATTTTCCTTAGTTGTCAGTTATAATCATCAAAATTAAAAGAAATAAACATTTGAAATACATCAGTCTGTGTGTAATGAATGAATATAATATACAAGTTTCAGTTTTTGAATGGAATTTGTGAAATCAACTTTTTGATGATATTCTAATTATATGACCAGCACCTGTATATGGTATTTTCTTTCTTCAGCTGAAGAGAAATTAAGGTTTCGGAGGTAAACATTCTAAGACTTTTTTTCTGTCTAATGCAAGTGAACAGGGCTCAGCACAGATGTTTGATGGTCCAAAATAAATATTTAGGCAGTTTTAGGCAGTAAATTCACATGGTTCCACTTAGGTGACCTTAACTACTATGCACTTACATTAAAAAAAAAAAAAAAAAGAAAAAAAGTACAATGTACTTATTGTGTTCATACTGCAAAACACTTCTGCTATTGAGGTGGGATACGGGTAAGGTTAGGGGCAGGTTGGGTGGTATGGGTAGGTATAAGAGTGTAAATGTAATTACAGATGTAATTACATGCAGGTATTTGTTAAAATCTAAGTATAATGTAAAAACATGTATGTACACAATAACTGCATTGTATCAAATGATTCATTTAAATGTAAGTACATAGTAGTTAAGGCCACCTAATATAAAGTGAGACCATTCACATGACCCCAGCCAACAAAAAGGGTATTTTCTAGCAAAATGATCAGTCATTTTCAGGATAATATATTATATATATATATATATATATATATATATATATATATATATATATATATATATATATATATATATATATATATATATATATATATATGCTTGCCTTGGATTTGATCAATGTGTATTTCTTCCTCAGCTGAAGAAAGAAAGTCATATACATCTTGGATGGCCTTGGGCTTAGAAAATATTCAGGATTTTATTTTTATTTTATTTTATTTTATTTAATTTTATTTTATTTTACTCATAGCACTTATAATGCATTGTATGATTTCATGAATAATTGTTACCACATTTATAATACATTATAATAATTATCTATTAATTGCTGCATCTTTAGACTTTATTATGCATTATAACGCAAAGCAAACAAACCTTCAAATATTCTGTTTTAACTTTGGTTAAGTATGTATTAATACTTAATATTTTGCCTCCCCTTACAATAGTACCTGCAGTGTGAAGGATGTACAGTCTATGGAGGCAGTTACTAGGCCTCTAAATGAGGGAATTGACTCTATCTGTAACATCATCGAGTCCCTCAAGAAAGCACATATCAGCCCCAATACTGACACATGCTCCAGTTACAACCAGATTAGGAAGCATATTGAGGATGCTGAGCAGTGCCTGAAAACATCAGAGACAATGATTAAAGAAAAACTGGGATATTTAGATGAAAGCATGGAGCAGCTTTTTAGAGAGAAACAAAATATTGAGCAGCAGAAAAAGGAGAAAAGTCTGGCAATGGATAATTTGTGCATAAAGAAGAAGTCAGCTAAGGAATCATTGGAGCATTCCAAAGCAGCTTTGGAGCAGGCTAAAAGAAGTGTAGAATCAGCAAATTATGCCATAAGAGCACATCAAGACAGAATGAACACATGTGATGATGTAGCAACTGCAGGGGCAGCACTGCTTGCAATACCAATTATTGGATGGATTGCTGGTGAGTATTACATTACTCTTACCATCATTTTGAAATGAACAATTTGTGAATTTTTTTTTTCTTTTTTTTTTTTTTTTGCTGACATGTATTCAAAAAATGTCTGTTCTCTAGGTCCAATAATGATAAGTGAGGGACAGCGGGGATTTGAAGAAGCTTCAAATGCCTTGAGAGATGCTGAATGGGAGAAACAAAACTGTGAGTCTAAAGTGAGGAACTGGACTGCAAAAGTGTTTCATTACGAGGGAATAATCTCTAAGACACAGGCTGAACTTGAGCAGGCCAATGAAGCACTGAAGAGGACTGAGAGGAATATTGAAGAGGTTCAAAAGCATCTAACAGGCACAGCTGAAATTCAGGCAGTGGTCAGGAGAACTGTGAACCTTCTGAGTGTTCTTAGTGGAAGAGTCTCTGTACTGGAGAAACAAACACAGCGTTTCATCCTCTGGCAGCCTGTAGTAAAGTCCATGGAAGATGTGATGATGGCAATTGTAAATATTGCTGGGAATCGGCTCCTCTATAGTGATGGTGCACCAGGCCCTATAAATACTTTGAGGGAGAATATTGGAGGATTACTGGCTTTATGCAACTCACCCAGTAATTCTGAAAATGACAGCTATTACTGATAATTTCAATGTCACCCACATACAGTAGCAAAGGCTTATGGAGAAAAGAGGATATTGGTGTTTTTATAAACCACTCAAGTAACTCTTTAATTTTTTTTTTTTTTTTTTTTTTTTTTTTTTTGAAGTTATCTGTAAAATGATGTAGTGTTTAATGGCTGTTTAACCATACCTGACAAAACAGAGAAAATCAAACCAATTTCTGTTTTACAAAACCATACTTGCAATTATGTTGTAAATTCACAAATAAATTTACAACAAATTCTGATTTTAATCACAATACAAATGAGTTCAAATCTTATCCTGCACAATTTTTGTTAGGAAATAGCTGATCAATTAATGAATTAACAGCCTGTTTGCCAATCTTCAACATGTTTTATACTATACAATATTTTCATTGTGAACTATATGTAGATTTTACCTTGATAAAAATGTAATTTTTAAGACAGAGTAGAGAATGTCACGACTGGAAGTACTCACTTACAGCATTACCAGCAAATGTGTTACATTGCTATTTAATAATAGATGTTAAAATATCAGTTACTTTCTTTTTTCCCTTTGGTTTTTAGGTTTTCCCTGAAATTAGCCTTAAATTTTAATGACTGCCGTGTTTCTTATGTTGATACAATACATTTTAATGAATAAAGGACATGAGTCATTTAAAATAGTGTATTATAGTTCATGTTGTTTAATGAAAATAAATATGTGTTCTATCTACGGCTTCCAAGTTTAAGGACTTGTGACTTTTGCATATGGTGATGATATAACAATTTTTATTGAATAAAGGAAAATAATAATAATAAATAAATAAATAGAAAGGAATTCTTTTTATGGCTTCCTGATTTCAACAAATAAATTACAGTTTTATTGGTGTGCATTTTTAGAAGTGTATTCCCAGTTATTATTAATATTTTTTATTTTTTTATTATTATTTTGTAATGAACAGAATAAAACCTAATTTTAAATCGTGCACTGCAGTGACCAGCAATTTGTGCTCTTTTTTCACATTTTACAAACATTAAATCCTAGAGAGATAAGAACTAACATATCATATAATGTCATTGTCACACATGGTTCAAAGATGCAACATTAACATCAAAATACTTTGATAATAATGATGACTTTATTCTCAAAATAATATGACTTTTTTTAATCTTGTAATCTTAGATTTCATTTTACTTTACATGGCACTTATACGCTAGAAACGGTCTTCCATACTATTTACTTATATCAAATCAAAAATTACATTTTCCCAGATATTTTGATATTTGAGAAGTCATTATACTATATGAACAACTCAAAATTTAAAAAACTGAGGTACTTAAACTCAGATTAATCTTTTAACATAGCTGTTTCTACATTATTAGCATAGTTTCTGGAGGCTTTTGAGACCTGCAATGCGTGATGGTTCATATAAATTCATCTATGCAATTATAGAACGGTTAATGCTTATTACAAGAGACCTATAGTTGCTAGAGTTTCAAACTGGGGTCTGTGATAAACTCAAATCTTTTTTGTGATAAAATATCAGTTTACAGTTTTTGACTGTATATTATACATTGATTTGTTCTTTTTTACTTCTAAAAACTGTAAAATTAAAATTACATGAAATGTCTGGTTAGATCTTTTACAGTTTTTCCCTGTATATAGTACGGAAACTTACTGTTAACCTATTAATAGTTTTTTTCCGTAGCATTTTTACAAAATTGTACAGTTAAAATGAAACTTATTTTTTATAGTGTACATATTTTCTTACATATTTTCACTTAAGAAATTTTATTTAAGATCATAGGTTCTTTGCATCCAAAACTTTTTGACTAGAGTATGACATTCCACAATAAATAAAAATGCATATGGCTAATTTTGACAGATGGGAAATAAAATGAGTATGAGCTGAAAACAAAATTGTCCTTTTCTGCCAATACTGTGCCCTAAATTTTAGATATTTGCTCTGTAATTTAACTCTGTCTTACATAAGTGCAGTCATTCAAGTCCATTTAATTGCATCTAAAAGTTTTTTTTTTAAATTAATTTATTTATTTATTTGGCATTTCTAGCATCTCTACAATCCACTGCACGAGATGTTCTTTGCTTTTAAAACTCTCAATAAAAACTGAGTTAGGATTGTGTACTGACATTTTCATAGAAATCTGATTACTCTTAGACAATGCAGGTTCTCATGGAGGACATATGGGAATGTAAATCAGCAGCCAAATGGACCATCTCGCTATTCATTTGCATATTGCCATTCTCCCCTCAGTTGTTCATTTGGCTGATTCCCCTTGACCCCCAAGGACAAACCCCACAAATATGTCAACCTGACCTTAGCATGGCTGACCTCACCTTCACTCCTTCCTGAAAGAAAGCAACCTGGCCCTGCATTTGTACTTCAGACCACAGTCATCTCTGCCTGGAATGCACAATCAATCCTGCCACAACATTAATTCCCTTACTACATTTTGATTTGAATTGAATTATAATGGTTGTGAATTTTGCAGAGTAAAACATTTTTTTTTTTTTTTTTTACACATTTTAATCCCTAAAATCCAAATCGGATTTTCAGATATTACAATTTCTTCCTTTTAAAAAAAAATATTTTTTGTTTGTTTGTTTTCTTTTGTTTTTGTTTGTTTGTTTTTTTGTTGTTGTAACAAACCTGTTTTGTTAAATATTATATATTCAATTGTTATAAATTAATATTATATGTTGAATTGAATTCCACATGATAGATTTTTGTCACTGCTTTCAGGAAGCAATCCTGGGACATCCTGCATGCCCTGGATCTCACATAAACATGGTACATAATATCAATAAGAGTTCGAAACAGATGTCACAAAATCACTCTTGTTAATAGGCATGGACCGTTACACATTAGCGGGTTTTCTGCAAATCTGGGCATGTCAACTAAAGACCGCTCCATGGATTTCGCACAAACCCTCATCAATATCCTTTATTATTGCGCAGTTCAATGTTAATGTCTTGTTGAAGCCCCTGTGTCAGCAGCTGCAGTCCCACCGCCCCCTGCTCTTTTCTCACCCTCCTCTCCTCTTGTGTGTTGTCCAGCTGCTGGTGATCCCTGACCTCCTGACCCTCACTCCTGACCTCGGAGAGTCTTTCCCACGCCACACCCTTTTGTGTGAAATTTGCCATGGCAACACAGTGGTCAGTGGTAATATATGTGCTGTCCTGCTAAAGGAACATTTCATAAAGGAAGTGATTTGACTTAGAGTCACTAACCCCAACGAGTCAACACACTAGAGGAGCTTGGGAATACAGTTAAGAAATCAACAATTCAAGTGAAGAAAATAACATTTAAAGTATATTTTAATGTATATTCTTCCAGTATTTGATAAGGCGTAACTGTGGTGTTCTGAATGGGTTCTAAGGCATCACTAGGTGGTTGTTTACCGGCCCAAGAGTGTCCATATCTCTGATATTTTGGACACTAGATATGGCTTGTGTCCTTTCTTCAATGTATGTCAAGGTGTTTTTCTGCTCATTCTATCATATGCCAGATTCAAATTTTATTCCTAAAAGCTCAGAGAACTAAAATGACGTTTTCTCAATAAGCTACATGATTTAAGGCATCATTTAAAAGTCATTGTGCACCAAAGTGTAATACTTACAATTAAAGGTCTGTTCAAATGACTACTTGTGACAACGACATATAAGAGTGTCCACTATAAAGAAAAACATTTTAAAATCTAATCAGTCTAAACAGATACCAAGTTCCCAGAAATGTATTTGTATTCATGTTAATTTATAATGTCATGTGCTGCCATCAAGCATGAATGAATAACATTAAAACTAAATTTTTACTGTATTTGGTTAGTGGCCAAGGCAGTTGGATCAAAGATGTAATGCTATTTTTTATACATATTTTATATATACTATAACATGTTTTATGTTTAAGTTGAAGAACAGTAAAAGTGAAATTCACACAGATTGTCTTAAATACACCTACATACTACATATATTTTATTTATCAAACCAATTATATACAGTGCCCTCCATAAGTATTGGAACAGTAAAGACAAAATTGCTTTCTCTGCTGTGGAGTCAAGACATTTGCAAATATGATTAAAAGATGAATATGCGACAAAACTACTGAATGTCACACTTTATTATTAGGTCTTTCGACACATAAATGTTTTACCAAATAAAAAGGACAGCACTTTTAGAATTCATCCCACTATTTGGTGTGAGCATAAGTATTGGAACAGTTGAATTTAAGGCAGATGTAAAAGATGAAAAGCTAATATTTAGTTGCAAATCCCTTGCATGCAATCAGAGCAGTGTGTCTGCAACCCATAGACATCACCAGACTCTTGGTCTTATGCTTTGAAATGCTTTTCCCCAGCCTTTAATGAAGCCAGTTCCAACTGTTGCTTGTTTTGGGGAGTTTATGTCCTTAGTCTCCTCTTCAGCTGGTGAAATTAATGTTCAATCGGATTTAAATCTGGAGATTGATTTGGGCAATCTAAGACTTTACATTTCTTTGCCCTGATAAAGCCCTTGACTGAACTGGCAGGGTGTTTTGGGTCATTGTCCTGATCCAATATGAAGTACTTTCTAATGAGTTTGGTGGCATTTTCTCGAATATTGGTAGCCAAGATGATTTTGTACCCTTCCAAATTCATTCTGCTACTGCCATCATACATTAAGTCATCATTAAAATGAAGAGGTCCTTTTCTAGAGACAGCCATGCATGCCCATGCCATGACACCACCTCCACCAAGCTTTACAGATGAGGTTGTATGCTTAGGATCATTTGCAGTTCCCTTTTTTCTCCACACTTTTGCTTTCCAGTCACTCAGATAAAGGTTAATCTTTGTCACATCGGTCCATCAACTCTTTTCCAAAACTCTACTGGCTCACATTTGTGAAGAATCTTGCCTTTCTATTTTTGGTGCTGATCAGAGGTTTGCATCTTGCTGTGTAGCTTCTGTAATTCTGTGTCAAATTCTCCTGCAGACTGTAGATTATTTTACAGACTTGTATTTTAGGGTTCATTTTCACCGCTTTTATGATTTGTCTGTCATCAACTACTGTTGTTTTTCTCAGCCGATCAGGTCGTCGTTGGTTGCTGATGTCGCCGGTAGTTTCCAAACTCTTGATTTCTCCATGCCCTTTGTTTTTCCTATAGTTCTAATTGACTTCCTTGTTTATTTTAGCATCCAAATTGCTTGCTTTTCTTTCGTTGTCGGTTTCCTCATCTTCATCCTGGTTTGTGTGTGTCATCATTGAATGCAAGACTAAGAATGCAGAAGCAATGGATATAACTGATAAGACACATTCCCTGCTTTTAATATCTGAAGAATTTATGCAACAGGACACAGCTGAACACTTAGAAAGACCTGTGAGGCAACTGTTCCAATACTTATGCTCACATCAGATAGGGAGATGAAACTCTAAAAGTGCTGATCTTCTTAGCTGGTAAAAACATCGTTGTGTTTGTGCAGCCAATAATAAAATGTGACATTCTGTAGTTTTGTCTTATATTCATCTTTTAATCATATTTACAGATTTCTTGAGTCCACAGCAAACAAAACAATTTTGTCTTTACTGTTCCAATACTTATGGAGGGAGGGCACTATATATATATATATATATATATATATATATATATATATATATATATATATATATATATATATATATTATATATATATATATATATATATAAATGTATGTATGTATGTATGTATATGTACACAGCAGGTAAAATAAGTATTGAACACGTCACCATATGTTTCTAAAGGTGCTGTTGACATGAAATTTACTTCATTACATGAAAACCTAAGTAATCCATACATATTCATATATATATAAGGCCTATACATAGATAGATGGATAGATAGATTGTTTGATTCTTGAAATCAGAGGTGTTCTCTTTGTTATCTGTAATATGTCAGAGATCAACTCCGATTTGATTGTAAAAGCTAATTTTATTAACAACTTCAATATAAGGTCTTGGAAAAAGTTGCTCAGCATATCATCAAGTCATATTTTATAAGTCCGACTCAAGGGCTTGAGACACTCTCTCCAACTGATTGACTATTTGCAGCATAGCCAGACAAACCAATGTAGTTATTCTTGTATCCATCCACCTGTCAGTACTTCTCCCTCTCTCTTTCTCCCTCTCTCTCGACCCCCCACCCCCCAATCCTGTGTCACTTACTCCATGTATTGTAGTACAAGAGATGTTCTCTTTTCAGGCCTGGTCTCTTAGGCAACCCTACTGCTGCATGTAATGAGATGCATAGAAGGAAAGGGAGAGAAAGATGTGGACACACACAGATACCGACAGAGACAGAACAGGACGCTGACCAAGACGGTCACTGACCACAGAACTCCTGTATGGATTTATCAACAACATTTGAAGTTCATGAGTGGTGAAATTGGACAATGGAACTAAAGGTAAGGTGGAAAAGAATCACAGTATCATGGGATTTCCAGTAAATTAAACAATATAGTAATTTAACTGGATGTACTTCATCTGACTGGTTTAGCATCACTGGGAAAAATTTTAATACCGAGTCATGATTATGATAACTGGGAATTTAGAGAGAAACTCTTCATTCTTTTTTTAAGGATTGATATATTCTAATATAATATTATTTTTATAATATAATATACTATAATGTACTTTATGATTAATATGTATGATTTACTCTCTGTTTCAGAAGACTTTTGGTGTCATCCTGTTATCTGTGTAGCAGTTGGACTGTGTTGGATTTCTGTGGCCTTCTCCAGGTTTTTCCTGTCCTCTACAACCTGGCAGTCAGAGACTGATTGTCCAAACGCAATTCTTGTGTCTTCCTGATCATTGTGCAGGAGTTGTGGATGGACATCACGCCTCTGGCTAGCCGCTCTCATCGGTCTGGAATATGGCTCTTAAGGGATAGTTCACCCAAAAGTGAAAACAGTCATCATTTAGTCCCCCTCATGTCATTTCAAACCTGTATGAGCTTCTTTCTTCTGTTGAGCACAAAATAAGTTATTCTGAAGGTTACTGGTAATCAAACAGTTGACAGTAGCCACTGACTTCCATAGTATGAGGAAAAAATACTATGGATGGCAATGGCTACCAGCAACTTTTTGGTTACCCACATTCTTCAAAGTAAAAGAAAGAAACCCATACAGGTTTAGAATAACATGAGGGTGACTAAATGATGACAGAGTTTAGAATTGTTTATTATTTTTTATTTTTTGTTGCCTATCCTTTTAAACGGAAAAAAGACGCAATGCAGGGTATTGCTGTATCATTCTAAAGGAACGTGTAAAAGAGCATATTTGGGAACCAATCTTAAAATATCCTATTGGGATCAAATAAAATCCTTCTGGAAAGACTAAAATTTCAACAGAAGTGTTCTTGACTTTTAGCGTTCAGTTGGATATTGTGTAAATTTTAACAGAACCCTCCTTCTGTTGGAGTCATGTTTTTCCATAAGGCATCCTGATGATACATTATGAGAGAAATTTCAATAAAAATCACATTCCTTAAGAATTGTATTTTATTTTATTTTATTTTATTTTTACTGAAAACAGAAATTGTATGAAAGATCTGTTATTTAACTATGAGAAACAGTTCAGTTAATTACGAGGGGGGAGTTTCTCTAGAATGGGGTAAGGACAGCTTGTGTAGAAGATTTAAAATAGAAGATAAAGAGAATAGTATTATTGAAGAAATGCAAATGACCAGGTCAAAGCACAACAGGCCCACTGACCAGGCTAATCTCTGTTAGGCACACACACACACACACAAGGGAGGGGGGACTTGGATCAAAATTTTGGAATGTAAAGACTCAAATACTGTTTTCTTATAAAACATAATACAATTATAGTAAATAATAATACATTACTTTTACAGGGTGCTTAATTATATTTCTGTATGTTTCCTATAAACTGTGCAAGACCTGATGATCATGTTATCCAGCTTAATTTGAAATAATTCCAAAGGGCATCTTGTGTTTCAAAAGAGCAAGAACATCTGACCTTTTGTTCAAAGAAGTTGGGAAATTAATGTGATGCTCAGGTCAACATTTCTCAATTTTAAGTTTTTCTTTGTTTTCTTTTAAAAAAAAAAGTACAATCCTAAACCTTTCTCTGAAAATAAAAATGTTCTTTTAAAGAATGTTTCAACTATATCCAATGAAAGACCATGGTCCTAGATAATACTGACTTTGAACTACATTTTCAAAATGTACCACTAATCCAAACGAGAATTGAGCCAAAGCACACCAAAGCATTGATTTTTGCCACATTTGTTTACATTTCTTTTAAATCACATGACTTTGGAGAAGACATTTTAAGTCTGTATCCAATGAGAGAGCACAGACCCTGGTTGTGCAATGACAGAACTTTGATAACCCCCATTAATCTCCATAATAACATTCACTCAGTTGCTCTTGTGCAACATTAGCAGAGTTGAGAGACCAAAATCTTCTTGGAATCCTCACACACTGCTCACACAGGAATAATACACTCACCATGGAGGTGCACATGCGTCCTCTTCTCTGTCTGCTGCTGTGTATGTGTTCTGCTGTTCAGGGAGAGAATAGAAAGAGGCAAGTATTATATATTATTATTATTATTTACTAGTATTAATAGTTACACTTTATTTTAAGGTGTCCTTATTACAGTCTAATGATACATTTAAGTACTGAGTAATATTAATTAACTACATGCACTCACTTACTATATGGTTAGGGTTAGGATTAGGGTTTGGTTTAGGGTTACTTACATGTAATTATGCAAAATGTATTGTTATTATAATAGTAAGTACATGTAACATGTAACAAGGACACCTTAAAACAACAAAGTGTTACCATATTAACTTGTAGGAGTAGATACAGTAGTAATAGTTATGACACCTAGGCTGTGCACCTTAATAATAATAATAATAATAATAATAATAATAATAATAATAATGTTAACCAATACCAATGTAGGTATTTAGGTATTGTTTTAGGCTACTGTTGTACATAATGTATCCTTTCCAATATCTTGCCGATAATTAATACAATTTAATGGCAGTTGACTTTAAATGTAATAAAAGTTGTAGCCATAATAGCAGTTTTTGAAGAGGCTTTGCCACACTGTACATCAAGTTACATGTATTTACATACTATAGTATAACAGTAGATTATACATAATTACAAGCCACTAAGCCTAAACAATTTGTAGTTAACCCTAACCTTAGCCCTATAATAAGTACTTAATTAATTAATATTACCCAGTACAAATTTGTGTAATTGTTAACACTTTACAGTAAGGTCTTATTAGTTAATATTAGTAAATTAATTAACTAACAAACAGCAATACCATTTGTTACAGTACATTTATTCATCTTTGTTAATGTTAATTTAAAAAATACAGCTGTTCAGTGTTCATTGTAGTTCAGGTCCATTAAATAATATTAACAGATACAACCTTTGAGTTTAATAATGTATTAGTAAGGTACATGTTGAAATGAACATAAACTAAGACTTAATAAATGCATTTGTAGCATTTTTCATTGTTAGTTCATGTTAATGTAGTTACCTAATGTTAACAAACCTTATTTTAAAGGGTTAGTTCACCCAAAAATTTAAATTAGCCTGTGTTTTACTCACCCCTGTGTCATCCTAGGTGTATATGACTTTCTTCTTTCAGATGAATCCAGATGGAGTTATAGTAAAAACTGTCTTTGATCTTTCAAGCTGTTTAATCAGTCCAAAAGAAGTTAAATAAAAAGCGCCCATCCATAAAAAGTGTCTCACACGGCTCCGGGGGGGTGAACAAAGGAAAAATGCATTTTTGTAAGAAAAATATCCATATTCAAAACATAATAATCACTTTTATGTAGCTTGCACCAACATGGAAGCAGCTCCAGGCTGATGAAGTATGCATTGCGCCGGTGAGACTCGTAAAAACAAACATTTGTTTACAGGATCAAAGGAAGCAAGTTTCCTTACTTTAGCAATAGAAAACAGTCTCCTCTTGGCTTATATCAAAATCCTCTTACATTCTTCTTTACAAATCCTCGTTTTGTATTTCTAATTAGTGACCGTTGTTTTGCTTTGATCTCTCCGCTGCATTTCCGCGTGCATCACTTCTGAGCGGTGCATGCGCAAAGTGGACCTCATACGTCATCTGCTCGGAGCTGCTTCCATTTACAACAGTGAGCGCAAGCTAGATTAAAGTGATTATTACATTTAGAATATGGATATTTTTCTTACAAAAGCGTATCGATTCGCTACAGGAGGCCTTTGTTCAAATATAACTCCTACTGGATTCGTCTGAAAGAAGAAAGTCATATACACCTAGGATGCCACAGGCGTGAGTAAAACACAGCTTAAATTTCATTTTTGGGTGAACTAACCCTTTAAGTGTTCCTGTGTAATTACACTGTAACAATGTCACCTTGAAACAAACCCAAACCTGCTTTCAGGTCTAGCTTCATTTATACCATGAAATGAAAACTTTTCATGATTTACATATTTTCTCTTTCATTATGTAGTTTTACTCAGAAAAGTGAACACATTAGATATGAGATGGTTTTTGAATGCCGTTCCCATGTTTATAAATAATTTGTTTAAAGAAACTGAATTTGGTTTAAATGGTTTCTGTGTGTGTGTGTGTCAGATTCTTAATCACCGCTCCGAGTGTTTTTCATGTTGGTGTGAAAGAGCCAGTATGGATTCAGGTGGGAGGGGCATTGCTTGGCAAACCCGTGTCCTGTCAGTTAGAAACAGAGATGCGTGTTCCCATGTCTACACGGGAGACCAAAACAATCACCAAAAAGGGGCAGTTTGAAGCAGTGAACCTTGAGGTAAAGAAAATAAATGTATAAAAAACATTTTCATGTAATTTAATACCAAGACCATAAGTTTTTTTTAGCAGGATGTCGTTATCTATAAATGCACAGAATAATTAGCTGTAGCTGTTTAAACACCATTTTGAAATTAGTTACAGTAGATGTATAGACAAAATAGACAAAAAACTGAATAAGCATCTATTCTATACTCATCCTTTCATTTAAATAAGTAAAATTTTATGAAGTTCATTTTCTGTGTATTTCCTCTTCAAGATATTTGAAAGTAAAAGTTCTGAACTGAAATCAATCAATGGAGAGCCTCCCTATCTCAACCTGGCATGTGAAGTTGATGGTCAGAAACGGCAGACCCGAGTCCTGGTCTCCAAACACAGTGGCTACATCTTTATTCAGACAAACCAACCTATATACAACCCCAAACAGAAAGGTACAATTAACATGTGACATCTTCAAAATGTGCGTGAAAAATAATATCAGTGACACTAAGTCTCCACCTTATAATAGCATAAGAATGAGACTTTTTTTCCAAGACCAGTATCATTTTGTTTAGTTTAAGTTACAATAAAATATGTAATATTCCTTGCTGTTTGCACAATTCCTGGGGCTGTCACAATAACTGGTAAGGGGGAGCAGGGCACAAGTTTGTGCAAGCTCAGTTTGTGAAAATCCATTTGGGGTTCAATGTATTTTTTTTTCCACATTAATTTTGTACAGTATATGTCTAGTACAAATATGTTTTAGTGTATACTTTTCATTATTTACCCCAAAAGAATGAAAGTGAAATGTGGCAACATGCTCTAAAGGTGAGGGGCATGTTGTAGCATGACCATTTGACAGCTTAAAATGTTATGTAATTGAATCAACAAATAGAAGACAGACTAAAATATTTTGTCAACAAAATACTATTATCTTTTTATACAAAAGAATTACTTTTTTTAATTTTACTTACTTTTTAAGTAAATGAACATGCCACAAAACACATGGCAAAACAGTGTGTGCAAACAGATGAAGAAACACATATTCAGAAAAACACAGAGCCGAACACATATACAGCTCTCAAATCAGCAGACAAATAAACAAGCCAGTAAAAATGCTTCAAATCTCTTAAATAATACTTCCTGAATATTCAAGTTGTCCTCTATTTGCCTGTTTCTCATAGTTTCTCAAAAGGATTCATAAAAGTTATATATGTGAATAACATCACTAACTTAATGGAATAACACACTCTCCCCTACAAACTACATTTTACTGAGTTAATAACTGTCTACATAGACTGCAATTTTAAAACTATTTGGGTAGTTGACACAGCAAATCCATGGATTTTTCTTTTTTGGTGTAGATGACAAAGTATCCATGGTTTTTTCTTTTCATCAACATCAAGATCAGTCATTTTTTGTGACTGTCATATAGCTGTGACAGTTTCTAAATGACTGATCCACAATTCTTATCTGTTTTCCTTTTCTAATTCAAATAGTCCTGTGGTGTTAATGATGAAAACATTTCTATTTAGCCTCTTACATAAAATGAGTTTAGCATGTCATTGTTCCATTGTGTGCATTTTACTGTTATATTTAACCTATGTGTGTTTCCCAGTTTCATTTAGGATCTTCACTTTCGACCACTCCATGCGACCAAAGTCAGAGATAGTTTATGTCTATATATACGTAAGTAAGAAAGTATGGTTACATTTTATTTTATACTGTCCTAATTACAGTCTAATTGTACATTTAAGGACTGAATAATATTAATTAACAACATGTACTTACTAGCATTAGGGTTACGCTTTGGTTTAGGGATAGTTGCACATAATTATGCATCATTTACTGTTATTACTATAGCAAGTACATGTGTAATAAGAACACTGTAAAGTAAAGTGTTTTCAGCTTAAATTCTTGCCATCATTTATTGAGCAAATCAAGAAACTGGAGTGTCCTCTCTAACCTGTCTGACCTTTATCTGTATCCCCAGAATGCTGAGGGGAATAAGATCAAGAAATCAACATACAAAGTTTTAGGTGGCGTTCTGTCCAAGGACTACCACATCCCTGATATCTCAAAGTACAGTCAATCTCAATCTCAATCTCAATATCAAGTCAATATCAAAACCTTGTAGCATAAACAAGTGCTGTTTATGGAAATAAATATTAACATGCTCTTCGCTCTATTATGACACCATTGTGAATCTGCAGTATTTATTTCAGTCCATATCAGACTTTTAATTCAATCTCTCTAGACCTGGTGTATGGAAGATTACAGCACACTACAAAGGTGACGAGGAAAATGCTGCAGTGCGTGAATTCAAGGTCCAGAAGTTTGGTAAGTCATATATATATATAAATATATAATATCTATAAAATAATTATCTCTTTATTTACAGATATTGTATTGCATCTAACTCAAATACAATGCATTTTTTGTCAGTTCTTCCCAGCTTTGAGGTTTCTATTCATTCAGAGAAAACCTTTCTGCTTGTGAGTGCTGAGACATATACATTCACCATTAAAGCCTTGTAAGTTCATATTCAGATCAAATAATGGTCTTAAATAGATAGTTCACCCCAAAAGATGAACTGTGTCATTATTTACTCATCCCTATGCTATTCCAAACCTGTATTAAAACCCCAATTCCAGAGAAGTTGGGACATTTTGTAAAATGCAATAAAATAAGAACCTGTGATTTATTAATTCTCTTTAACTTTTATTCAGTTGACAAAAGTACAAAGAAAAGATTTCCAAAGTTTTCACTGGTCAGCATAAATGCATTTTTTAAATGTGAACAAATTTTGATTTTGATGGCTCCAACACACTCCAAAAAAGTTGGGACAGAGGCACGTTTAACACTGTGTCATATCAACCTTCCTTTTAATTACAATGTTTCATTGTTTGGGAGTTGAAGATACTAATTATTAAAGTTTTGCAAGCAAAATCTTTGTCCAGTCTCTCGAAACAAGACTTTAGAAGCTCAGCACTCTGTGATTGTCATTGTCTGATTCTCTTTTTCATGACTGGTCATACATTTTCAATAGGAGTCAGATCTGGACTGCAGGTAGGCCAGTCTAGCACATTCACTCTGTCTATGAAACCACGCTGCTGTAGCACATGCAGAATGAGAGCTGGCATTGTCTTGATCTAATAACCTTGGACTTCCCATGAAAGACATCATCTTGATGGCAGTATATATCTCTGTACAATCCCAATATATGCTTCCATGTCAATAGTACCTTCGTACATATGCTAGTCACCCATGCTGTTTGATCTGCTGCACCCCCATACCATGACAGATGTTTGCTGATGAAAGTCTAGATGGTCCCGTGGGTCTTTGGGACTGAGAACTCAAAATCCATTTTTCCCGGAAACAAATTGAAATGTTGACTCATCTGAGTACAACACACATTTTCACTAATCAATAGTCTTTTTGACTATCTGCAGCAAACTGTGGTAAATGACAGTGGTTTTCTGAAGTACTCCTGAGCCCATGTGGCTATATTTAACATGACAGTTTATTATGCAATTCCATCTGAGGGCTAAAGGTCAAGCATATTCATCTGAGGTTTCCTGCCTTGCCCTACGTGTACTGGGATTTCTCTGGATTCCCTGAATCTTTTCACAATATTATGTATGGTACTTGGTTAAAGACATCAATTCTTTGAAATTTTACATTAGGAAATGTGATTTTTGATTTGTTTGACACGTCTCTCGTAAAACTTGGCACAGAGAGATGAGCCATAATCCAGCTTTGCTTGCAAAGACTGAGATGCTTCATGATACCCTGACCTATTACCAATCACCTGCTTAATATGAACTGTTTTTCAAACAGTTTAACATGGATATTCTATAACCTTTCACTTTTATTTTGCCTCTGTCACAACATTTTTGGAATGTGTTGCAGCCATCAAAAACAAAATTTGTTTTTGCAAATTTACAAAATACATATTTACAAATTACATTTACGTTGGCCAGTGAAAACTTTGAAAATCTTTTCTTTGTACTTTTATCAATTAATTATAATAAGTTATAATAAGTTAAAGACAATTAACAAATCACAGATTCTTGATTTTACTGCATTTTACAAAATGTCCCAACTTCTCTGGAATTGGGGTTATATATTGTAAACCTGTATGTATGAAATTACAAAATTTGAGACAGTAGGTTAAAAGTTTTTTTTTTTTTATTATCATTTGAAAGATACACATATGGCAAGACCATTGATGGTGGTTTCCACTGTCGATTTGGGATAAAAAAGGATGAGTCAGAGAATAATGCTGGAGAAATCGAATTCATCAAGGGACTGGAGAAAACTGGATCTGTGAGTAGAAATTGCACTTTTGAGTCTCCAAGACAAATAAGTACATTAACAGATTACTATACACATTGATACCACTTTATATTGTGTCTTTCCCTTTTTTAGGTGAAAGGAGGTCATGCCAAGATTACAGTTAAAATCTCAGACCTCAGTCAAAAACTGAATTCATCATTAGAAGAATTAGCAGCAACTCAGGCCCAATTCTACATTGCTGTCACTGTCACAGATATTTTAAGTAATCATATTTTAAGATTATGTTTATTGAGTTAAAAAATTCAACCAAGATTAGCTAGTTAAAATGTACAACATTTCTTAGTTGACAAGATAGTTCTTAAACTAAAATGACTGTGCACCTCTCATGGTGGTGAGGTACAGGAATCAGAAGCTTTCCTTCCCATTGTTTTGAGCCCATACATCGTGGATCTGTCTCGAACAAGATCGTTCTACACACCTACATTCCCCCTTCAAGCAGTGGTAAAGAAAACACCATTTGATAAAGTCAAATCTTTATTCTTAATACAATGCATCATAATGATACCATTCAGTCATAAAGAATCATGCTTGCAATAATTCATAATGTTAGCTTTAATAAACTTTTTTTATGATTTTTTTGCTATGATAACAGTGGTTTCTGTTTTTGGCTAGGTCACAGTCCGTCAGCCAAATGGTTCCCCAGCTGCCAGTGTTCAAGTGAACTTGCGTGTCTCAAGCACCACAGAAAAGTATAATGTTATAACTAATAAAGAGGGAGTCGCATTTCAGAATTTCAACTTGGAAGGAACACCGCCTTCAGTTTCAGTTCAGGTTAATACATCCCAAAATAAAGCTTTTTCAATACCTACCAGGCCTACAGGTCTACTTTTAAAAATACTCCCATATTTTTAAATCCCAATAAGTCCCATATTGTGTAAGCTGTATATTTCTGATCTATTAATTTCAACAGGCAACAGTGGATGGTTTCATGTCAACAAAAGAAGTGCGCCCAATGAAATCCTCAACAAAGAGCTTCTTGCATATTAGTGTGACTGATAAAGTCCTGTCAGCAGAAGAGTTTTTGGATGTTACATTTTATGTCAATGGCAATCCAGAAGATGGGCAAATATATTATATGGTAAGTAATATATTGCAATTTTGAAGTGAATTTCCATTGCATATGATAAAACATCTTTGCTTTGTATTCCAGTATTTTATTTTATTTATTTTTATTTTATTTTATTTCTTTTTTTTTCATAAACTTCACAATATGTTAAAATTATGCTTAAAAATAACAAAGTATATTCTCTGAAAACAATAATGTCACACACACTTGCTTCTCTATTTATCCTGATTTAAGCATGTTTAGATATTTTTACTGGAAAAAAATTCTCATTAAGTAACTGATTAAGATTTTGTAGTAATGTTTTATAAACATGACAACTCTTATGAAATGTGTGTGTGTGTCTCTTCAGATTCTCAGTAGAGGCATGCTGAGATCAGCAAGCTCGGCTGCATCAGGTTCTGTAGTAAAAATATCCATTCGTATCAGTCCAGAGATGATTCCATCCTTCAGAGTGATCGCCTATTACTATGACACAAATGGTGACGCCATTGCAAACTCAGTATGGGTAGATGTAGAAGACAAGTGTGAGGGAAAGGTACACATTTCACTTTTTTAACAGTTTTTGTAAGTTTATAATAAAGTTATTCAGTATGGTAAAAAATAAATAAAAAAAAGCCAAATGTTAACAGTTCTGCTGTCCCATCTCCTATTTAGCTTGAGATAAAACTGCATGGCAATCATAATTATCAACCAGATGATACCGCTGAGCTTGACATTGACGTAGGAACACAGAAGAATGCAAAAGTGGCCTTACTAGTTGTGGACAAAGCCATTTACGCCCTGGGTGCTCAAAACAAACTCACTCCAAAACAGGTGTGTTTTTCAGTCAAAATCTCTGAACCAATTAGACATATACTGTAAAAAAAAAAAAAAAAAAATTGGATATTGAATCTTTTGATCTGCTCTTGAGTTCTTTTACTGTATCCCATATTCCTGTGTGAAGTGTTCACCGCCATGCAGTCTTATGATCTGGGGTGTTCTTATGGTAGTGGAGAGAACGCAGCTGCTGTTTTTAATGATGCTGGCCTGGCCTTCATCTCCCACTCAACTTCATTTCGATCAATGATGAGAAAAGGTACCAAATAATGCTCAAGAAACAATCAGATGGGTTTTACTGGGCTCATTGTCTGTACATGAAAGAGCTGTTACAATATGCAAATAATATTTTTAAATTCACTGTGCATCTAGGGTTCAGCTGCGAGTCTGGTTTTAGACGCAACAAACGTTCTATAGATATTCAAGCCGAAATGGCTAAAAAAGGTATAGTATTGTCAGTATTAATATTTGTTTACCTTTTGCGTCAATTCTCATAGCTTGTGTTTTGGTAATTTAAAGGTGCACTCAGTATTAATATATTTCATTTGTCAATATGGAGGCATTTTGGAGCTTTTTTAGCCATGTATTATAATCAGATTGAGAACTTACACAGCTTTGACCTGGTTTTGCTCTCGAAGATGTCCAATTACTGTAAGTTTCTCCTGCTCATCACTTTTGTTGTGTAGAAGCTGCATTTAAGAAAGCAGAATTGCAGAAATGCTGTCGCCATGGCTTCACCCTGATTCCTATGAAGTTTACTTGTGAGGAACGAGCGAAAAGAGTAGGCAAGACGGAAAGTAAAGAATGTGTGAAAGTCTTCCAAGAGTGCTGTGAGTTTGCAACCAAGCTAAGAGACAAAAAGAGGAAAGAGGACCAAAGAACAGGGCATGGCAGAAGTGAGTATAACATCTTAATAAAAAAAAAGCTATCATGCACAAGTCAGTAATCAGTACAATGAAGTCATCTGATTTATTTTTTTCCACAAATGATTCTTCATCATTATATTCCCACAGCTGTTAATTCTAATGAAGTTGAGGATTTCTCCGACTTTGGGATAGAAACAATTCGCCGATATTTCCCTCCAAGCTTTGAGTTTCAGCAGATTGATGTGAAAGAAAAAGTTAGGTGAGTAGGTTGTCTGCCTGTAATTATAAAGTAGGCATATACAATTGTTTATGTGCATAAAATATTAAAGTCTAAAGGAAAATGTGCTCACACATTTCCTGTAATAATATTGTAAATACTATTTAAATATAATTTTTTACAATGAAATACACATACAATTATTAAAATGTAAAAGTTTCCATTGGATTTCCATTAAAACAGTGTTAAGATTTACAAAGGTCTTGAATAATGGTTTTAATTGCACAAAGTCTTTCTTCCAGGCATAAAATCCATTTACCACACTCTATCACAACATGGGAGATCCAGTCTCTCAGTTTTTCTCCATCCCATGGTAATTTTCCCTCTCACTGCTATCAAATTTAATTTAAATCCACCAAAGTACTAAACTTTTTACTTTTATTGTTTGCAGGTTTTTGTGTGGCGGAGCCAATTGACCTTACTGTATTTAAGTCATTGTTTATTTCCTTGAGGCTTCCCTATTCGGTTAAACGCTTTGAGCAACTGTCTATAGTTGCAGTGATCTTTAATTATGGCAAGATGGAAAGGGAGGTTTGTTTTTTTTGTTTTTTTTTCTCTGAAATACCACTTTAGTAATAATTGCTGCTACAGTATATGCATTTACAGTAATGCATTAAAAAATGTAACTTATTATAAATTAATATTTATAATAATTAAAATTTATCTTTCAACCTGTAAAAAGTTGTTACCTGAAGTAATATATTTCTGCCTGTCTATTAAAAATTACTTCAGTGGTGTAGTCAGGTTGATTCAGTCATATTATATCATATTGTTTATGAAATAACCTGTTCATTTAAAGTAATCATAACATTATTTGTTATATTATACACTGTAATACAGTAGATTCATGATTACTGAGATTAATATATCTTCTTCATCACTTTCCTGGTCAGCTCGTTGTGCAAATGCAAAAAGTGGATGGTCTTTGTTCACCGGGATCAGCATCCTCCTCTTCTGCTGTCCAAATCAGTCTGGAGCCACAGTCATCTCAAACTGTGACTTTCCCTGCTGTTCCCATGAAAATAGGTGAAATCCCTATCAGTATTGAACTTTATGAAGTTGAAGAAGAAGAAAAATTGAGAGTGGATGCCATTCAAAAGATGCTTCTGGTCAAGGTACAGGAATCGGAAATTTATCTCATATCATTTCAGTGATTCTAATATCTATCTTTTGTCTTTCTTCTCATGTCTCAGAATGAAGGAGTGGAAATGAGAGAAGAGCTGACATTTTTTATTAATCTTGATGGTGAGATTGTTCGCTGTCATTTAATTGCCCGTTTAATTTACTTCATATTCATATCTGACAAAGTCTGCGACATAGTATCCTCACCATGTATAAAAACCTGAACTCTGCTCATCAGGTAGAAGTGACCGGCGCTTCTTTATCAATGGATTTTTCCCGAACAACACCGTTCCTGAAACAGATGTCAACCTGTTTGTCAAACTAGAAGGTCCAAAGCAACATGTTTAAAGTTGTTGTGAATGCTTTCAAATTCTCTATTACTGATAATCCTTATGTAACTTCATTTATTGGTCATGGTCATGCCTAATAATATTTATTGTGATTTTCTCTTAGAATAAACTGATTTTTTCCCCCCTTTTTTTTCTGAATGCAGAAGAAGCATTTGCCAAGTCCACTGCTGTTCCATTACTCTCATCATCCAAAGTGGAAAATCTGATCCGGGCTCCTAAAGGCTGTGGAGAGCAGACTATGATCTTTATGTCTCCTACTGCCTTATCAATCCGCTACCTGGACAAAAGTCAACGTTGGTTGGAACTGGAAGCAGGATCCAGAGACAAAGCACTGGATTTCATTGAGCAAGGTTTAGTATATCTGCATGCCACATAAGAATTTTTTTTTAAATTATAAAATTGCAATACAATAGACCACAGTCAGGGTAGATGTCATTTTAATTCAAATCAAAGTGAGGCTGTGAGGCCTTGTTGGCATTAATATTAATTCATATTTTGTCTTTCCTGACCAAGGCCTATGATTTAACACAATTTTAATGTGTCAGGTGATACCTTGCTCTGACTTCTACACCTTTTATTCTGGCAGCATATGAACGGATTTTAACATTCAAAAAGCCTGATGGATCCTATGGAGCTTGGCTAAACTATCCCACAAGTACCTGGTAAAAATGCCAACAATATGCAGAGTCATACAAATGTGACTTGTTTTGTGATGCACTTTCTACATCCAATAATTATTTTATCCGATAAAATGTTTAAATTTAGAATCCCAAACTTTTTAAAGTATCAGTTGGTTTCTCACTTCCCTTAGGTTGACTGCACTGGTGGTGAAAGTGTTGTCTCTTGTGGCTGAGCGACAGATAGAAACTCTTGAACAGCAAGGAACAACAGAGAAGATGATTTCACAGATGGACATTCGCCACGCAGTCACATATCTGATTAAAACACAGAGCTCTGATGGGTCTTTCACTGATACTAATCCAGTTATTCACAGGGAAATGCAGGTCTAAATGCTTTCCATTATTTGTCAGTACACCAAAGGGTTTTGCAAAAAGCTTTATCTTGTCAAACACATGACATAAAACATTGCAAAATAGTATAAACAGGAATTGCATTCCTAAAATAAATGTGTTTCTGTTGTAGGGAGGTATTGGAGGAGTTGAGCAAGATGCCTCTTTAACAGCATTTATCACGATAGCTCTTTATCGTTCCCTCCCTTACTTGGATGAAGAAATAACGGATGTGGTAAGAACCAGCGATTGCATCATTTACACTGGCATCAAAAATTATATGGCCACTTAAACCACAATTTACAGAGCCACTAAAGGGACATGGTGATCGAAAAAAATATGGAAGGAAAAATTATATTTCAAACACAAAAGTACTTGTGTTCCCCCGAGAAAATCTCCATTCATTCACAAAAGCATTAAAAAGGCATTATTTCCATCATTCTCTCATAAAATGCTAAACTTCCACAAACTAACATTGTAAAGTGGAAAGAAAAGGAACGCAGGCAGAAATGGAGGATTTGAATGCTGGAGTATTTCATAAATGAAACAAACAGAAAACAAGAACCAGGGAACACAAGTATCTACATCAACCGATGACAAAGTAATAAAGGAAACATGTCCACTTAGGGGCACTGTAAACTTCTGTGAAGATTCTGTTCGGTTTCAAAATATGAAAAAAGAATGTCAAAGTGAAGACAATGTCAAACTGCAGATGTAATGAGCTACACTGCTTGTAGGACACCTGTGTGAACATCATGGGGAAAAAAAACACCTTAAGAGCAGTTAAATAAATAAATACATGTTTATTTGTGAGACAAGCTTTAGCATTATTTGTTTGCAGATGCCACTTGGTTTGCTATTTTGCATGTAATGCACTTAAAGTCAGACATTGTAAAATGTGACTTAAGTGTCCAAAGTGTCCACTTTGCGGGACCACTGTATATCTATAATATTTATAGAAAGCCTGTTAGAGGCACTGCTGAAAGAATGTTTTGTCCCCCATTATGCAATCGGGTCTTTTCTGACACAGAAGAAATAAATAAAAATTGTTAAGTGTTTTGTGTCCGGGTAATTTTGGACCCGGATATGTATGGAGTACCATTAGGTGCCAAAAAATACTTTTTCTATAATGATCTATGACATTGTATTATTGTCCAAAAAAATAAAAAATAAAATAAAATATGCATTATGAGGGTTAATAAATAAAGGAAAACTAACACTGTCTTTTTATGCTCACTAGAATAAAAGCATCTCTCGTGCCACCAACTTCCTCCTTAAACGGGTCGGTGATCTTAAAAGACCTTATGCACTGGCCATTACAGCGTACTGTTTATCTGTCTGCCTCACTGACCGAACTCAGTCACTGTCAGCCTGGAGGAAACTCAAAAGTCTTGCAAAACCAGGTATCTTACCACATACTGACAACTTTATGGAAGTGTTGTAAACTTTAAATATCTATATTAGTCATTCATTATTAATATTAGTTTTTTTATTATTATTGTTATTATTGAACTGATTAGCGGAAGAGTGTCTTGTTTGGCAAGATGATGAAAATGCTCGGCTGGTAAATGAGGCAAAAACTAACCGTGTGCCCCCTGGAGTGGCATTAACAGTAGAGACCACCGCATATGCTCTCCTGACTGCACTTGTACAGAATGACTTAATAACAGCAGATGCTGCCGCATGCTTCTTGTCTTCACAAGAGAATTATGAAGGAGGTTTTAAATCAACACAGGTGGGTCTAATGAGACGGAATGGTGCCTACTATATGTCATTAAATCTAATTCCAAACAATATTTTAAAAATTATATGATAACACTATACTATTCAAACACACTTTAGGACACTATCATGGCTTTGGAAGCCCTATCAGAGTACGCACTGAGTGTACCTGAAGCCCCCTTCCGTACAGTCAATGCACTGTTCACCATTCAAGGGAGGTCTGAGATGGAAAAGCTGACTTTGGACAAAAGTGAAAAAGTGGAAACTGAATTAAAGGTAAACAGAATGTCACAAATGTATGAATGAGAGTACTGCAATTATAGGCTTTTTATTAGATATATAACACATTTATATTAATGGGAAATCATGTGTGGAAAAACTATAAGGTTTTTAATTATTATTCTTTTTAAATTAAAATAAATGTAGGTTCAAAAAGGTGGTTAAATAGCTGGGGCAGTGACACAAAACACTGACAGAAATCTAACAAAATGGCTTAAGAGAATGAGGATTGATGTGGAAGTCCTGTCCTAAATCTAAACTACTGTGGCATGACACACACACACACACACACACACAAATAGGGGGGTCCATATACACTGAGATGAGGACACTGAGCAGCTACTGTAATTTTGCATGTTGTCCTCCAGGTGACGCTGTAAGTTTACAGTTCTTATCAACAGTGTTTCATTATGACTTAGTTATCTTAGTTTATCTGTTTGTAATGGTATTTCTTCTGTCTTTTCAGAGACTAGTGGGAACGGGAATAGATGTAAACCTTTCCGGTAAAGGAAAAATTAAAATGAAAGTAAGCAGTTTAACAAATATTTCCACAGTGTGCATACATGAGGTCAAAAATTTCCACAGCAATATTATTATTATTCTATTATTAATCTTATTCGGTTCTGTTACTGTAGGTGGCAAAGGCTTATTATGCTCATAAGGAAGACTCCAACTGCGCTGACTTGTCAATAAATGTGACTGTAGAGGGAAAAGTGGAATACACAAGTGAGTTGTGAACTATATCCATGCCAAAATTCAGGCCTAATTTAACAACACATTTATCCATATAATTCATACCTTATTTCTGTAAATATTCAGAATTATGTGCAATTATTCTTACAAAAATATTTTCGAGGTTATGTACAACAAACTTACAATTACTATGAGGACTATGAACAAGATGAAGAGAGGAATGAGGAGGAAGATCTCCCCCGGTCAGCAATCGAGTGGTTTGATGCTCGCAGCAGACAAAAAAGAGACACTACGCAAAACACACAAGATGAAGTAGTCTATACAGTGTGTGTCAGGTGAGAGAATGTACTTCTTACAAACATTTGTCATCTTAATCATAATCTGCTGTTTTGGAGGTTATCAGGATCATGTCTTCTCTCACAGTCACACACAGGGAAGGAACCTCTCTGGAATGGCCATCGCTGACATCACTCTACTTAGCGGCTTTGATGCAATCAGTACAGATCTAGAAAAGGTCTGCCATAAACTTATCTAATTATTAATATTATTTTTATTTTAATAAATGAGGAATTGTATTCACAATATTTATTTTTATAATATTATTATATAAAATGTGTAATCCTAGTCTTTATCCTCTGTTTTAAAGGGACAGTTCACCCAAAAATGAAAATTCTGTCATTAATTATTCACCGTCATGTCGTTCCAAACCCGTAACACCTTTGTTCATCTACAGAACACAAATTGAGATATTTTTGATGAAATCCGAGAGCTTTCTGACCATTCACAGACAGCAACACAACTACCATGTTCAAGGCCCAGAAAAGTAGTAAGGACATCGTTAAAAGAGTCTATGTGACATCAGTGGTTTAAATGTAATTTTACAAAGCTACGAGAATACTTTTTGTTCACAAATAAAAAATAAAAAAACCGACTACATTCAGCAATTCTTCTTTTTTCCATGTCATTCCCTGCAGAAGCTGGCATTCTGACATAGAACCCGGATGTGCTGCGCCTTGTTTTCTTTCTTTCTTTCTTTCTTTTCTTTTAAACGCCATACCAGCTTCTAAGGCTATATTCATGGCGAGAATAAAGTGCAATCAATCAAAGGAGGACTAGAAAAGATGTTTCGCCTTGTTTTCAAACAGAGGAATGCACACGCATGTGTCATGATACTCTAGTGAATGGCAGTGAAGAATGACACGGAAGAGAAGAAATTGTTGAATAAACTTCTTGTTTTTGCTTTCTTGGCAAACAAAAAGATTTCTCATAGCTTCATAATATTAGGGTTAAACCAATGATGTTACAATGTCCTACTACATTTCCGTGCCTTGACCGTGGTAGTACCCTTGCTGTCTTTTGAGGGTCAGAAAGCTCTCAAATTTCATCAAAAATATCTTAATTTGTGTTCTGAAGATGAACAAATGTCTTATGGGTGTGGAATGACATGAGGGTGAACTATCCATTTAATAGTTATCTTTCTGTATCTTATGATAGGTCTTTCATCTTTTTGTTTTACTCCATTATTTCTGTTGTTTTTCTAACATTCTCTCCAACAGCTAAAAGATCTGGTGGACAGGTATATATCTCACTATGAGCTCACACGAGGAAGAGTGCTGTTGTACTTCAATGAGGTGAAATGAGCACAAACACAGTCATAATTAATCATAACTCCCTTACGTACAAAGTAGTTGAAGCTGTCTCTCTGTCACCCCTCAGATAGAAGAAGGTAAGGCGTGTATAGCATTCGGAGCCAAGCAAAGTGTGGCTATTGGTTTAGTTCAACCAGCTCCTGCTACCTTTTATGATTACTATGAGCCAGGCAAGCTATTCCTTAATTTCTTTTTATATAAGAAAATGTATTTTACAGGACCATAACAATTGAACTTGTTAATGGCATGTCACGTTTATATGAGTTTAACTTTTAAACTCATATAAACGTTTAAAACTTTGTGACTAGGTTAAAGTTCCTAAGAACTAAAAAAAAAAAAAAAAAAAAAAAAAAAAAAATTAAACTTGTTTTCTTTATCTTGGACGACCTGAGTTGTCACTGATACCCAATACCCATCATTTTCACAGACAGGAGATGTTCAGTGCTGTACAGCGCCCCCAAGAGGAGCAAGGCGGTTTCTGTCCTGTGCTCAGATGATGTGTGTCAATGTGCAGAAAGTAGGTTCTCAGTAAATCATTTATCATTCAAATAAACAATCCCATATAAAAACCAGTGAGCATATCTACACTAACCAATGATCATTTATTGTAGAATTGCTCTGAGTTTTACACATCATAAAATATAATGTCTGTTTCATCAGGAGGTTGTTTCACAGAGAAGAAAACAATTGACATGGAAATCACCAAAAAGAAAAGATTTGAATATGCTTGTTTCCACACCAACATTGAATATGGTTTGTGATTCCATATTTATACAAACACTAACAAACCCTAAGATGGTCAAATATTTTCAATAAAACATTAAGAAATTGTGGCTGAGGCAGATCTTACCTTTTATTGTCCTTTTTTTTTCCCCTGACAGCATTTGAAGTCATTGTGAATTCAGTTACTGAAGAAAGCAATTTCATGTTATATTCAGCAAATGTGACCGTGGTCCTCCGATATAGTAAGTAATACTTTTATCTATAGTGTCATATGCATTGTAGTAATGATCAATACAGACCATGACATGAGCACTTTAAAATACATTTTAGATAAAGAGGACACTGTGCTGAGCTTATTAATCTACTAGATATTCTCTAAATTAAGAGTTTAATCTCTGACCCTCAGCGGGAGACTTGAGCGTGAGCGCAGACAGTACACGGGTGTTTGCCAAGAGAAAGCACTGCAAGAGTGATCTAAAAGAGGGCAAGACGTACCTCATCATGGGCAATGATGGCCCCACCAAAGACTTAAATGGAAAGTAAGTACATTTACATGGATTCATTTAACAGTCAATGTATGTCCTATTGAAATGGGATGTTTGAATGAATCTTTTTTTTTTTTAAATATAGGCTGTATTCTTGTCAGAAACTATGATTTGCTATTTGCTAGTAGTACAGAATAATATTTGGTAGTATTATTGTTTAACTGAAGAAGAAAAACAAGATTAATCAATTATTTTATTGCATTTACAGTCCTACATTTTACAGAAAGACAACATACAAAGAACAACAACTACAACAATAATAATGATAATAATAAAATTGTCACATATTTTTTGTCTTTTACATTATTTGGGATTTGTGGGCTCTATTTTCGGTGTAAAAGTGTGTAAAAGTTCAGCAAAGATGCATTCAATTGATAAACAATTGCAGTTAAGACAGTGTTAAAAAAAAGATAAATATAAGCTAAATAAATGTGATCCGCGCTGGGAAAATGAGTTGGAGTACGCACAAGCTAATTTTGAGCTACAGGCAAAAAAAAAAAAATAATAATAATAATACTAATTCACAAAAATGAGTTCCTTAAGCCCTCGTCTAGCAACTCCATTGCCCTGATAAGTAATTATACATCTAAAATTATCTTTATTTGTATGTTTTCTAAGAGGAGTACCTTTTTCTCTGCTTCCTTCTTGCGCTGCCACTGACATATGAATCGTACACATAAAGGTGGAATTGGAATACTGCTTTCTTTTATAGTTTTAATAATCGATTTATTTTTAATAAACACACTGAAGTGGTTTTTACATTTGATTATTTGTTTTTCTTAAATGCTTTTGTTTAGATGTAAAATGAAAAAAAAGTATGTACTATTTGTTTTTTATTTGTTCTATTGTTGTTTTTATGCTATCTATTCTTATTTTTAATAACAAAGTTTAAAAAAGGCTATATTGTGACTATTAATTTAGTAATTAATATTAAGATAGGAAGTGGAGGAAATGATGCAATGTTGCAAGGTGATTTTGCTTTGGAACCTTCAGAAAACATTAACTTGATTTTTCTTCTAAAAGTTACTTTGCTGACTTCGTCAACTTCAGATTCCAACAAATCATATATCATCTTAAAGTTCTCCTGAAGGAGAAAATACTTTTTTTTTAAACTCCTCGATGTTGCTCATTTTGCCAGCACAGGTCAAAAATGTTGTTCTTTTTGGGCGGGAAATGTATCAACATTTGCACAAATATATTAAGTAGCACAGCTGTTTTCAACATTGATATGTTTTCAACAAAAAATGCTTCTAGAGAACCAAGTCAGCATATTAGAATGATTTCAGAAGGTTATCGTGTGACTGTAGACAAAAGTAATGACTGCTGAAAATTCATAATTACAGAAATAAATTACATTATAAAATATACTAAAATAGTATGATGGTTTGATGATAATATTTGACAATAGATGACCTGAAGCTAATAGACATGAACTCTTTCTCTCTCAGCATGCAGTACCTGTTGGATTCAAAAACATGGGTTGAGGAGAAGCTGTCGCCCTCAACATGCAGAGCATCAGTCAACAAGGGTTTCTGCAAGGAACTGAAAGATTTTGTGAAAGAGTACCAAGTTAATGGATGCAACATGTAGTCTGAACTGCAGTTTGGGGGTTATTTAATTACTCAACATCTCACTGCAGCAGAAAAGGAATCTACATTTATCCTGAATTGTAAACTTGCTTTTCTTTTTATGCTACCGATTATGGGAGGCTTTAGTCTGTCTTAAAATATATGTGCTTTATAAAACATTTTAGAATCAGTATCTATGAAACGATGACAATAACAACCATAATTTTCAAAGCTAAATATTTTTCTTCTTTTGAGTATTAGAGACACTCTATGTGTTTAAGAGACAGCTCAGCAGATTAACAGTGACCACACAGATAAATCAACACACATCGAATACAAAAACACACTTCTGAGGCCTCTTTCACATCCTCTTGCGGAGTTTCATGCTACTCCAGTCTTTAAGACTTGGTTCGTTATAGTGGAGTGATTCAGCTTCCCAGCATAGGTGTATTTATTTTTTTGAAGACTTATTTCACTTGGCAGTTGAGAGTGTGAGAGGGGCTTCTGTGCTCACAGTAAACTCAGTAACATCTGCAGGCGAGCGGCAGGCGGGGGTGAATACGTGTACAACAGCGCACACTCTGCTGAAGAGGAGGCTGAAAGGGCAGCGCGTCACAGAATCCATATGGAGCAAACCGTGGGTAGTATCGCCCACTCAGTGTGAAAAATCAGACCCTTCACTCAGAAGGCACCAAAATAAGCAGATAACACTGTGCCAAGAAAGCTAGGGATGGAGAAATGAAGGTTGTGATAGATTTTATCCAACTTACAAATTTGAAGTCTAAATTGAATGTTGAGGACATAAAATTACAGGATCCCACAAAATAATACGTATGTATGAATTAATTTGCCAAGATGCAGCTGACACCATAGATCACATGAAAATGGCTACATGACAGATTTAGAAGTCAAAGTACACACATTCATAGTATAGAACATACTTCTTTACATAAGCACCAATAGTTTACAATTTCTGTATTAATGACTCTTAAGAGTCGGTTAGTTAAATAAACTGTCCAAAACAATTCATCAGTATAACAAATCTCTTGTTGAATTTTGCTACTGAACCAAAATCTGACTTGCCTATTGATCTTAGTATGACAAGTGGGTTAAAGATACATGGTATTTTAATTAAAAAATATTCAAATATGATGCAATCCTGAGTGCATGTGGTGTTGTTGTTCTGAATGATTTTATCTCAAATTTAAATGGGATTCACACTAATGTACTATTATGCACTTACACTTTGTCTTGCAATCATAACATCACAATGTCACAAAAATAATCATTTATCAATAGAAGTCTAATACAATCTCCAGTGAAAGTCAAGAAGATGCGTTTGTCTGTATTACAGTGCGGTGAAAAGGTTTTTGCCCCTTTCTGTTTTTATTTTTTGCATATTTGTGACACTTAAAAGATTCAGATCATCAAAACAATATTAATATTACACAAAGATAATGCAAGTAAATACAAAATGCAGTTTTTAAAAGATTATATAGGTCCTAACCTACCTGGCCCTACGTGAAAAATTAATTGCCCCCTCCTGTTAAATCATGCAAGAACTGTGATTAACCACATTATTTTAGAAAGCTACAAACAAAATAGTTGACATGTATCAGTCTGGAAAGGGTTATAAAGCCATTTCTAAGGTTTTGGGACTCCAGCGAACCATGGTCAAAGCCATTATCCACAAATGGAGAAAACTTGGAACAGTGGTGAACCTTCCCAGGAATGGCCAGCCTAGCAAAATTACTCCAAGAGCCCAATGACGACACAACCCAGAGGTCATAAAAGAACCCAGAAAAACATCTAAAGAACTGCAGGCCTCACTTGCCTCAATTAAGGTCAGTGTTCATGATTCAACAATAAGAAACAGACTGTTCAAAAATGGCATCCATGGGAGAGTTTCAAGGCAAAAGCCTTTGCTGACCAAAAAGAACACAAAGGCTCATCTCACATTTGCCCAAAAATATCTTGATTATCCCCAAGACTTTTGGGCATTCTGTGGACTGATGCGACAAAAGTTGGACTTTTTAGAAGGTGTGTGTCCCATTACATCTGCCATAAAACCAACACAGCATTTCATAAAAAGAACATCATACCAACAGTCAAGTAGTGTGATGGTCTGGGGGTACTTTGCAGCTTCAGGACCTGGATGACTTGCCATAATTGATGGAACCATGAATTCTGCACACTTGGGTTATGCAGCAGGACAATGATCCCAAACACACCATCAAGTCCATCTCTGAATGGCTCAAGAAAAACAAAATTAAGGTCTTGGAGTGGCCAAGTCAATATCCTGACTTAAATCCGATTGAGATGCTGTGGCATGACCTTAAACAGTCCATTCATGCTCAAAAACCCTCCAATGTGGCTGAATTAAAACAATTCTGCAAAGAAAAGTGGGCCAAAATTCCTCCACAGTGACGTGAAAGACTCATTGCCAGTTATTGCAAACACTTGATTGCAGTTGTTGCTGCAAAGGGTGGCACGATCAGTTATTAGATTTAGGGGACAATTACTTTTTCACGTAGTGCCAGGCAGGTTTGGACAGCTTTTTTCCCTTAATAAATGAAATCATAACTTCAAAACTGCATTTTGTATTTACTCAGGTTATCTTTGTGTAATATTCAAATTAGTTTGATGATCTGAATCTTTTAATTGTGACAAATATGCAAACAAATAATAATAATTAAAAAATAAACAGGAAGGAGGCAAAACCTTTTTTACACCACTGTATGTTTATTAGTGTTTGGCATGCTAAAAGTTTGTTTATTATACTTCTTTGAACCTTTTGGAGGAGGGAGGACATAAAGAGGTGCAAGCGCTGAAAGTAGAGGTGGAGAGGAACAGACCCAGGCTTTATGCTCTTATATTATTCTAATCTTGGAAAGTTGGTCCAACATAAGCAACACAGTGGGATTGGCCATCACTTCAATCGGGCTCAGGTCAATGCTTACCTTGTTTGTGCTGTCACTATTAAACTTCTCGTTACGTCTGAGTCAGTAAAGCCTGAACAAATATGCAGACTCAGAAATGCACATATTTTCATTTGGAAAAAGGTCAAATGCTGTATTTAGGTAAATGCTTCTGCATCACTTAACATCACCTTTATTTACTTGTTATGCATATCTTGAATTTTTGAATGTTTCCGGCATGACCTTGCCAGCTTTCATGTTGGTGCAGCCCAAAATATATTAAAGAACTCAAATCAAATCAGTCAACAAGGTCTTGATTTTCAAGTCCATGCTGGAAATCCAACTTGCAGAGAACAACGTGGTAGGTTTCTAACTGTATATAAGCTTGTGCAAGCAAGTAGACCATTTTTGGCTAGCAACAAACCAGCAACAACCTGATCAGACCATATTAAAGGCTAATTCACACTGCAGTGACAAATGCCGACCAGTGCTGACAATTACGTACATAGAATGTCACTTCTCAGACATTCCATGACATAACTACTCGCAGGAAAAGTTGGTCAAGCTGGTTTTTAGGACATGGTAGCTAGCTAGATTCTATCTGGTCTAAGATGGCAACAAATTTAGAACAGTAACAAACCAGCTACCAGCTGGTCATGTCATTTTTAGGTGATCAAGCTGGTTTTTGGAACATAGTGCTAGTTTCTAGCTGGTTTAAGCTGGTCATTAGCTGGTTGATCATCATAGACCAAAGAAACAAAAAAAAGTTGGTGATCAACCTAGTTTTTGGGACATTGCAGCTGGTTTCTAGCTGTTCATTAGCAGGGAGACAAACACTGGGTCAAAAAAAAAAAAAAGTAAAGGTGGTCATGCTGGTTTTTGGAACATAATACCTGGTTTCTAGCTGGTCATTAGCAGGTGGACCATCATTGGGTCCAAAAACAAACAAAAAAAGTAGGTGGTCACGCTGGTTTTTGGAACATGGTAGCTGGTTTCTATTTGGTGCAAGCTGGTCATTAGCTGGTATACCATCTTGGACAAGTAACAAATCAACAACAACCTGGTAATACCAGCTTAAGATGGTCAAGCTGTTTTTGGAACAAAGTAGATGGACAAACAGCCATGGAACTGCTTGAACCATGGAGCTTGTTCCAAAATGACTAATTACTGACTTAAGAGTAAATGTTTGCACTGTTAATGGCATCAAAGCATCTGTGTTATTTGTGTACAATACTGAGATTTTTGTGTTTTGTTTAGATAGTGGTAGTGGTAGTGGTAGAAAGTTTTCCACAGAAACAACTGAACAATACTCTATACTGTATAATGTGATTTTTGGCTTATGAATTCCCAGAAATGCTTGTCAGTAGATGGTTGTTTTGTTAGGCGTGTATACAGCTCAAGGCTTGGCACTGCTTTGACTAAGAGGGTAAGGTCAGGTCAGTAACAGAATGGTGGTCTCTGATGTGGGCCTGCTTTAGCGTGATTTAAATATCATACAAGCCGGGGCGCTAGTGAGCAGTGGCCACCCATCATTTCCCATCAGCTGACATGACAAACACTCTCTGTGCTCCACTAGAGGATTTTCACACTCAAACTCTCATCAGGTGCTAGAAAGGAAAAGTACAAGCCAGATCTTTGTGGAGAAGGTCAAAGGAATTGTGTATGGAGTTATTTTAGATGAATATGTCCAACATGTGACAGGTTTTCAACAATTTTTGGGGGATGTAGCCTTTGCGTTCATTTCTCACAAAATGTGTTTTCTTTGCTTATCATGTAATATGACTACAACATTGTCAGGTTAAAAAAAAAACCTTACTAATAGGATCTGCTTAAATTGAAGGAAATTATTTAAGAAAAAATAAATAAATAAAAATCTGTGTGATGTTAACGAACCCATTGCAGTGGCAATATGAAAAGAGCTGACTTTATATTCACAGTTTTTATCAATAGGTGAGCCTGGACCACAAAACCAGTCATAAGGGTCAAAAAGTCCAGGGTCACATATATGTTTTATAAATATTAGAAATTTACAAAAACAAGTGACACAAAAATACTATAAAATGTTAGTAATGTTTCTTAAAGATATATTTATATTTCTGATTTTCTTACATGTTGCATATATTTGAGTCTATATAAAGTAGTAAATTATGGTCTGAGGGCAGGTGAAGTATAATCTAATGGCATAATTTTGATAAAATAAAGATAAAATCAGATTAAATTGTACATTTGTGTTAAAAGTGATTAAAGGGGTCATATGAAGCTGCTAAAAAGAACATTATTTTGTGTATTTGGTGTAAAGCAATGCTTTAATGTGGTTTAAGGTTCAACAAACACATTATTTTCCACATACTGTACATAACTGTTGCTCCTCTATGCCCCGCCTTTCTGAAAAGCGCAGATTTTTACAAAGCTCATCGTTCTGAAAAGCGAGGTGTGCTCTGATTGGCCAGCTATCCAGTGCATTGTAATTGGCCGAATACCTCAAACGTGTGACGGAAATGGTACGCCCCTTACCATACTGTGATGCCTTGTCCCGGCACGACGAGACAAAAACAATAAAACCCATTACAAACTAGGCATTTGTTGCATCCAGTGGGAACATAATTATTGATTATAATGACATATATTGTCTTTTTACACATTCCGTTGCTATCGTGCCACATACATTTTTTCATTTGTGATCGGAGAAATGACAAACAACAAGTGCTACTCTACACTGCTCAAAATTCACATTTGAATTATCAGTGGCAAATTCTTTAACTATGAAAACATACTTACAGGCTGTGAGTCAGAACAGCCGGATTGTAGGTTCAAGAAACAGTCCTCCGTTAAATGCATTGCACACACACAAATATTTGGTTTGAAGTGTTTCGGAAAAGAGTTGTAAATGCAACTTAACCACTGATTTCTAGTTGTGCCCTCTTTTGGAAGACCAAACAAAGTAGTTTCACTTTCACAACGAAACACACAGCGTCTTCACGACATGGCGGCAGTGGCAGCAACAATGCTACAGCAAGAATCAAAGTTACTCCTTTCTTTGCGTAAACATTTGGGGGGTGTTATGCAAATCTTCCCACACAGTGATGTAGACGTGGGGGCATGATTAAACGAGCTGTTTTAGGAGGGCGTGGACGAGTCTTAACTTTTATAAAGAATATCACTTTGGGTTTGAGACTCTAGTCTTTGCAACTTTAGGGATCTTATCTATGCACGAACAGCTTGTAACACTCCAAAGACAAAGGAAAACTTGAAATCGAATCATATGACCCCCTTTAAAGTATAAATCATGCTATTTAAAACATTTTAGTTTGATCCTACAATTATTACAAACCTGAAACCTGATTATAGCAGGATGTTTGGTTAAACTGTCCATTAAATCAGCATGGTGGTTGTAATATGTAAAAAACAGATGCCACATTATACATTTTTAATGTTTGTCTTTTGCCATTATATTGGTAAAAAAGGGCATAATTCTAGAGAACAGCATTCATCTTAAGCAATAACTGATAAACAAAGGTGAGAGACTGCTAATCGCAGATAGATTAAAAAAACTCTGTAAGCATGTTAAATGATTAGGGAATTTCTTACCAGAAGAAAACACCCATAAAGTCATTCAGGAGCAGGAAATATACTCAATGTAAACTGGCAAGGAGGCGGAGTATGAAAAAACTTTAAGTAGGAGATTTGATTGCCCCGGGTCCTTTGGCTAGTGGAGCTAGGGTCTCTCTTTCTTCATTAACCTCAATCAGTCACAGGAGGTTCTTAAAGCTGATAGAAGGAGCTTCATACAACACTGAGCAGGAAAGAAGCAGCTCCGAACACAGGTAAGACACATTCTATTACACATTATTATAATCATTGTATTCATTGCCACCATCAATAATTGGCAGTAAGAACTGCATTTATTTTAAGTGGGCTGGATGTTTTGTACTGTAAAATAATGGTCAGTTTAAGATTGGTGGATATTAAGAATTGTAGATGTTAGATAAGAATCAAATAATAAAAATATTTTTTTAAGGATCAATGTGTATATTTATTCATATTTATGCATGCTATTAATAATTTATATATATATGTGTGTATAGTTTATCAGTTTTCAATAAAAAATAAATAAAATAAAATAAAATAAACTATGATTTTTAGGCCAGTCTAAACAGAAGCCTTTGTGAAAGTTTTACTTCATCTCCAATTAATAAATATTTTTTTGGATGCTTCTGTGGTGAGCGCTTGAATATACTGGAGTATTTTTTTAAACTGGAAACTGGCCCTGGTAGTTTTCAGTTGGCCTAAGTAAAGATTATATAAGAGCTGAGTCAAAGACATACAGTCCCTGTGAGAGGAGGACAGTACGCCTCTGTTTCTGCGGTACATTCCCTCTGCTGATAGAAGTTTGAGGGCTTTTTCCAAAAATGCAGTCTTGAGCTCAGCCAGCCCAGCTCATCTTAGCCTGACATACATTTAATAGGCATGTATTTTATTTACACAAATTTGAGCAATGAATGAATGAAGGTGTGAAGAAAACTGCATGCAAAGACAAACTAACTCAGCTATTCTCTTTTTCAGGAATCACATCCATTATATCACAAATACCTTTAAGATAGTTGAGGAAAATATATCTAAAAAAAAATAGCATTTTAGGCTTTATATAATAAGTTCAAACCATTTATTTGTATGAAAGACTTGACACCTTAATCCAGCATAAAATGTTAATCTCAATAGTTTTTATCCTCATGCTAAATCCTGTGCTTTCTCTTCAAGGCACACTTAGCGAGAATAAAAATGGCACTACCAAATCTAAGGAACACACTATTAGCCACAATATTCCCAAGCTAGTAACCACAACATTAACCACCAAAGTGAAAATCCAGACCTATGCTGCTTCTTCAAAAAGCACCAATCAGCCTCTTAATTCCACACCAAAGCCTGTTGTGGATGGTGTCCAGAAACCTGTGCCTACTCTTCAAGACACACTAAGTGAGAAGAAAAATTCTACTACTAAATCAAAATGGAATGCTATTAGTCTAAATGTTCAGAAACCAGTAACCCCATTATCAAACCCCAAAACGAAAAACCCAAGTCAATCTGCTTCCTCAAAAACTAGCAGCATTAGTCAGACTCTTTTATCCACTACAAAGCCTACTGTAGATGTTGTCCAGAATCCTGGGCCTGTTCTTCCAGGCAAACTTAATGAAAAGAAAAATTCTACTGCCAAAACAACAGCAGGCACCGGTAGTCTTAATCTTCCAAAGTTAGGATCTACAGCATTAAATACCAAGCCGAAAAACCAGACTCATCCCACTTCCTTACAAATGAGCAGCATCAATCAGACTCTTCCATCCACTACAAAGCTGGTTGCTGAAGAAATCATACTTAGCGAGAAGAAAAATTCTACTGTGAAGTCAACAGTCCAAACTATTAATGTTAATGTTAAGTCAACAGTCAATAGTGTTAATGTTAATGCTGAGAAACCAATAACTACATTATTAAAGACCAAAAAGAAAGACCAAACTCAATCTACTTCCTCAACAACTAGTAGAGTGAATCAGACTCTCCCATCATCTACAAAGCCTGATGTGGAAACCATCCAGAAACCTGTGCAAGGTGAACAAAACACAGTTAGTGAAAAGAAAAATTCTACTGCCAAAACAACAGCCAACACCGGTAGTCTTAATCTTCCAAAGTTAGGATCTACAGCATTAAATACCAAGCTGAAAAATCAGACTCATCCCACTTCCTTACAAATGAGCAGCGTCAATCAGACTCTTCCATCCACTACAAAGCTGGTTGCTGATGAAATCATACTTAGCGAGAAGAAAAATTCTACTGTGAAGTCAACATTCCAAACTATTAATGTTAATGTTTCAAAGAAAGTGGCTACATTATTAAACACCAAAACGGAAAACCAGACTCAATATACTTCCTCAAAAACTAGCAGCGTCAGTCAGCGTCAAGACATCGTCCCGAAACATGTGCCTTCTCTTCAGGACCCACTTAGTGAGAAGAAAAATTCCACTGTTAAGTCAACATCCCAAACTATTAAAGTTGCGACTACATTATTAAAGACCAAATTGAAAGACCAAATTTCCTCAAAAATTAGTAGAGTGAATCAGACTCTCTCATCATCTACAAAGCCTGATGTGGACACCATCCAGAAGCCCGTGCAAAGTGTACAAAACAAAGTTAGTGAGAAGAAGAATTCTACTACCAAGTCAACAGTCAATAGTGTTAATGTTAACTCTGAGAAACCAGTAACTACATTATTAAAGACCAAAATGAAAGACCAAACTCAATCTACTTCCTTAACAACTAGTAGAGTGAATCAGACTCTCTCATCATCTACAAAGCCTGATGTGGAAACCATTCAGAAACCTGTGCAAAGTGAACAAAACAAAGTTAGTGAGAAGAAGAATTCTACTACCAAGTCAACAGTCAATAGTGTTAATGTTAATGCTGAGAAACCAGTAACTACATTATCAAAGACCAAAATGAAAGACCAAACTCAATCTACTTCCTTAACAACTAGTAGAGTGAATCAGACTCTCTCATCATCTACAAAGCCTGATGTGGAAACCATCCAGAAACCTGTGCAAAGTGAACAAAACACAGTTAGTGAGAAGAAAAATTCTACTATCAAGTCAGCAGTCAATAGTCTTAATGTTGATGCTGAGAAACCAGTAACTACATTATTAAAGACCAAAATGAAAGACCAAACTCAATCTACTTCCTTAACAACTAGTAGAGTGAATCAGACTCTCTCATCATCTACAAAGCCTGATGTGGAAACCATCCAGAAACCTGTGCAAAGTGAACAAAACAAAGTTAGTGAGAAGAAGAATTCTACTACCAAGTCAACAGTCAATAGTGTTAATGTTAATGCTGAGAAACCAATAACTACATTATTAAAGACCAAAAAGAAAGACCAAACTCAATCTACTTCCTTAACAACTAGTAGAGTGAATCAGACTCTCTCATCATCTACAAAGCCTGATGTGGAAACCATCCAGAAACCTGTGCAAAGTGAACAAAACAAAGTTAGTGAGAAGAAAAATTCTACTATCAAGTCAGCAGTCAATAGTCTTAATGTTGATGCTGAGAAACCAGTAACTACATTATTAAAGACCAAAATGAAAGACCAAACTCAATCTACTTCCTTAACAACTAGTAGAGTGAATCAGACTCTCCCATCATCTACAAGGCCTGATGTGGAAACCATCCAGAAACCTGTGCATGGTGAACAAAACACAGTTAGTGAAAAGAAAAATTCTACTACCAAGTCAACAGTCAATAGTGTTAATGTTAAAGCTGAGAAACCAGTAACTACATTATTAAAGACCAAAATGAAAGACCAAACTCAATCTACTTCCTTCACAACTAGTAGAATGAATCACACTCTCTCATCATCTACAAAGCCTGATGTGGAAACCATCCAGAAACCTGTGCAAAGTGAACAAAACAAAGTTAGTGAGAAGAAGAATTCTACTACCAAGTCAACAGTCAATAGTGTTAATGTTAATGCTGAGAAACCAATAACTACATTATTAAAGACCAAAAAGAAAGACCAAACTCAATCTACTTCCTCAACAACTAGTAGAGTGAATCAGACTCTCCCATCATCTACAAAGCCTGATGTGGAAACCATCCAGAAACCTGTGCAAGGTGAAAAAAACACAGTTAGTGAGAAGAAAATTTCTATTACCAAGTCAACAGTCTATAGTGTTAATGTTAATACTGAGAAACCAGTAACTACATTACAAAAGACCAAAATGAAAGACCAAACTCAATCTAATTCCTCAAAAAATAGTACCACTGATCAGACTCTTCTATCCTCCTTGAAGCCTGCTGTAGATGTTGTCCAGAAACCTGTGTCTTCTCTTCCAGCAACAACTGGTGCAAAGAAAACAACTAGTAGTACCGAGTCAGTGGGACACATTATTCATGTTAATGCTTCAAAGTCAGTAAACACCAAAATGATAAACCAAACCTATTCTGTTTCATCAAAACCTAGTAACGTGGGTCAGACTCTCGTATCCACAGCAAAGCCTGTTGTAGATGTCCAGAAATCTGGTCCTTCTCTTCAAGGCACAATAAGCAAGAAGAAAAATTATACTTCCAAGTTAACGACTCAAACTATTAGTCATAATATTCCCAAGCTAACTACATTAGTGAATACCAAAACTCATCCAACTTCCTCAGAAACTAGTAGTATCGATCAGACTCTCCCATCTACCTCAAAGCTTGATGTGGATGAAAGCACACTTAGCAAGAAGAAAAATTCTACTGTAAAATCAGTATCCAAAAATATTGATGTTAATCCGCTGAAGACATTAACTACATCATTAAACATCAAAACAAAAACTAAAACTCAGTCTACTTCCTCAGAAATTAGCAATGTCAATCAGACTGTTGCATCTACCACAAAGCCTGTGGTCGATAGAGTCCAGAATCCAACTAAAGACAAACCTGCAGAGAGTTCACCAGTTAAAGTAGTCATCACTGAGGGTTGCGTTCCTCAGGAGTCTCAGACAGACTCAGGTAACGTAACCAAAGTACAAGAAACTGAGCTCAGTTTGAATCCTGGATCTCCTCTGGTAATGACTCATCACATCAACCTGGTTCAAGGAGCCTGCACAGGAAGCTGTGACACTGAGATGGCCACACTGAGAGACAGAGTTGAGTTTCTTGAGAAGGAGATGGCAGCGATCAAAAAAATGTGTAAGTAAAGTTATGCACTAATAAAGATCTTACATTTTTTTGTTAACTATAACAATGGCACTGGTAAATGGTAAAACAAGCATTAGCAATCAAAAATGTGTATAAAACTGTTCAACAGGTTATGATTCACACACTGTATCTTCAGGTGTTCAGTGTTCAGGAGAGCAATGCCCTAAAAACTGTAGTAGCCAGGGCAAGTGTGAAGATGGAAAGTGTGTTTGTTTCCAAGGCTTTAGTGGCCCAGACTGCAGTGGCAAAACCTGCCCATCTAACTGCAACAAAAAAGGGAATTGTGTGAAGGGAAAGTGTGTGTGTCAGACTGGTTATACGGGCCTTGACTGCAGTAAGGGTAAGTAAGGCATATAAGAGTATAACACTGTTAAACTTTAAAGTTAATTGGAATGGTTCACTATAAAATGAAAATCTGATAATCTGTTGTTCCAATATGATTTTCTTTCATATGGCATAAAAGGAGAATTTTATTATAATGTCCATGCTGCTGTTTTCCATACAGTGAAAGTGGAAAATTGAATGTATGTAAGATGATAAACTTTAATGGTGCTTTTTTATCATTTTAGAGCTTAAAGGTAAATGGTGAGCAGTAAGCGATTTCTGAGAAACACTGTTGAAAATTCAAATCAACAATTTTGTGAATATTTTCTAGCAGTCTGTTCTGTGTGTGTGCTGAAAAAAAAAATTGTGTCCTGGCTGTAAATAGGGGAAAAACAAAGTGAATTTTACTGATCAGACTGAGCACCACAGCACACTGGTCAGAGAAATAAACCTGGAAAAAGAAGGGTTACAATAAGTTAATATTGGAAAATCTTTCCAGCGCTGAACAGACGTGAGCATGAAGTTACTCAAACACCTGAGTAATTTTGGTTTTGTGTTGTATTAAAGAACCAAGATACGCTGTTGTAATATTAGCTATAGTAGGACTGATTAATCCACACTTGCGCAAGCTTTCTGTTACCTACTGTAAGTTGTTGCCTGTGATGGACAGCATGTTTGCGAATTTGGGGACAAAGCAATGAAAGCAAGGGTGTGTTGGATGTGTTTGGGTGTCAGTTTCAAATATCAACTGTGTTTCTCAGAAATCGCTTACTGCACTATTAACAGACCATGGTCCCAACCTATTTTCATTGTGAATAAAAGAGCAGCAGGAACATTTTGCTAAATATGTTGTGTTTCATTTTGGGCTGAACTATTCAGTTAAGAATGTATTTAAGTCTCTCTCTAAATTATTTCCCCAGCTGCTGACAAAAAGATCACAGTAACTGTTGAAACAGTGGCTTTGAAGATCCCCACTGCCAAGCCCGATACAAAACATGTGAAGACAAAGCCAGACAAGACCATATTCGTGAAAAAGACAGACACAAATGACACAAAGACAAACACCACAGCCAAGCCAACAGTGAAGCCAAGTCCAACCGTGTCTCCAGGTAAAGCCCAGTCCAATACCACAAAGAGAGACAAGTTTATTAAGACTATTGTTCAAGTTCTGCTAAACCATGAAGGTAGAAGACGTCAAGAGCAAGCAAAAAAAGGCAAAACAACAATCATAAATCTAGAATTAGACAAACAATCACAAACTGATCTCACTGACATGTCCAAGAAAAATAATCTTAAAGATAAGCCTGTCTATCAGAATGTGACTCGGAAACCTGGAAAGAAGGTTAATGGAACCTCCAAAGTTTCAGAGAATGTGTTTAAAGGCACCAAAGAATCATCTAATTCAACTGTGTCCAAGACAAAGGTCACTATTAGAACTGTAGGTGATCAAGCAAAAGAAAGCAAGACTATTAATGTTACATCTACTGGAAAAGAAAAGAAGCTAACGCACAGCAATGTAACAACAACTCTCCAAGCAGAGAAGTCATCTGATAAGCATATAAATGGGACAGGTTTTGCATCCAAAACTCATACAAGGCATTTTAATAAAACTATCAGCAGATTATCAGTCATTGGATCAGTTGAGGTTCATAATATCACTTCTACTGGGTTCATTATGTCTTGGGAAGCTCATCGAGACATTTTCAAGAACTTCACTATATCAAGAAGGGAAATCAGAGGAGGAAATGAAGATTCTGAGAAAATTCAGGATGGAGCAGCGGCTGTAAATGTAACAGATGTCCAAAGGCCCAGTTTAAACAGAACATCAACTAAAGTCCAAAGTAGCAAACCTGAAGGAAAGACTGTGAAAAATTTCTACCAAGTTCTTGCTGGTACAGCACGGTCATATCATTTCAAAGGCCTTCAACCTCAAACGCGGTACTCGGTTTCCTTGTTTGGCTCTGGTCTTGGCATACGATCCAAAATTCACCGTCTTACATTATCCACAGGTAGGTTTCCCATACTTCCTGCTTTGTTTCACTGCAATAAACACCAGTGAAGAGCATTTACTCTCCTGCGGTGTGCTGGCAGCACTTAAGTATGCTTAAATCTCTAATGAATGCATGAAATACAGTACCTTGTGCATTTTAAATATTGATGTTGGCAAGACCCACTTACTCTATTTTAGTCATAAATACTAGGCATGAGTTCAGTGACATCAGGAGCACAGAACAACCTTAGATTTTCTTTGGCTGTCAACTTAACATAGAATTTCAACTGCTAAAATTAATGATGTGTACTGTATTGGTGAATAGTGATATTCAAAATTCCCCATTAAATAACTTTAAGACTGAATGCACCAATTGATTACTTAGATGATATGGCATATTTATGCAGGAATATAAATGTCTCAGAACTCTAAAACAAACATTTGTGGTGATATTTTTAATGTCACTGGCTTCAGTTTAAACTGCACCATCTTTGAGATTTTCTTTGACTGTGCTTTATGACTTTTTGACATTTTTTCCAGGCCCTGAACCACCCACTGACTTGATGTTCAGCAATATAACAGAGACTTCCTTCTCAGTATCATGGGCAAAACCTAAAAGCATAGTAGCAGAATTTAAAGTCACATACACCAACATTGTAACTGGTACTGTAAATGTCTTTTGAGTTATCCTGCTTTTCTGCTATGACTATTAAGTGCTACTGTGTGCACCCTCACAATACATGATGATTTTACAATGCTTTACCTTTTTGTACTGCAGGTGAAAGTGGCTCCATGTCTGTTGACTCCCAGCTGTCCCATGTTCTCCTGTCTAAGCTCTCTGCTGGCTCCACCTATGATATTACTGTGAGCTCAGTTCTGGAGACACTCGAAAGCGAGCCAATCACAGCCTCTGTCACAACAGGTGTGAAGAATGCTTATTGTTTTTTGTTTCTTTTCACTCGATGTTATGGTTGACGCTGATGTTTTGGGGTCACTGATGTCTCTTTCACATTTCTATAAATCCCAGTGCCGGATTCTCCTACTGAACTAAAGGTGGTGAACATCACAGACACTAAAGCTCTCCTGGTATGGAAACCATCACAAGCTAAAGTGGACAGCTACATACTCAGTTATGGAACTACAAAATGTAAGTGCAGTCAGGGTTATTAAATTGCTGGTTCTATACTAAACCGTCATTGCTTATTCAGTTTTTTTTTTTCTTTTTTGCTTTCTAGCTCCTAATGTGACTATTACAGTGACATTATCTGGCAGTACTGTGGAGCATCAACTCAGAGGACTCCACAGATCTTCTTTATACATGGTGAAAATCAAAAGCCAAGTCAACCGGCTCCAGAGTAGCCCAGTCTCCACAACCTTCACAACAGGAAGTGGTGCGTAAACGGTCACAATTCTGTTTACTTACCTCAAGTAAACTAAATGGCACAAAATATATCTAGTTAAGGAATTTAACTCTTGTTTGTGTTGGGAACGAGACGCTGCGTCGAAACGCTTTAGGGAACGCACTTAGCGTGAGCGACTCTGAATATCGTGTGTAATCTGTCTCATGGAAGAGTGTGACGTCACGGGCGGGGTGACGTAAGCGACCAGGAAGCTATAAAGGCACATGCCGCACAGCTGGCATCAGCTTCGAGTACCAGCAAGCGCCGGCAGGGGTGCCGGGGGTATGGCTCCGAGACGCAGCGTCTCGTTCCCTCGAGGAACCAGGGTTACATACGTAACCTAGAGACGTTCCTCTTCAGGAACTCGAGCTGCGTCGAAACGCTTTGGGGTACGAGTACCAACGCTGCTAGACTACCAAACCCCTGCCTAGTGTGTATCCGAAGAGCACAGCTTAGGACGAGAGGACAGAAGCGCCTGGAGTAACTAGCATGTCTAAGCCATAAATCTTGCAACTGTAGAGGGCGTGGACCACCCCGCAGCGTTGCAGATGTCCAGCATGGATACACCTGCTAAGAAGGCCTTGGATGCCGCCATACCCCGTGTGGAGTGAGCCTTGGCTCCCAACAATGGGGGAGGACCAGAGGACTCATAGGATACGTTGATAGCCTCGACTATCCAACGACTAAGAGTCTGCTTAGATGCAGGAGAACCCCTCTTGGGGGGACCATAGCATACGAGCAATTGGTCTGTTTTTCTCCACAGGGCAGCTCTGTGGACGTATGTGTCCAGTGCTCGAGCTGGATACATACGATTAGCTTCTACTGGTCTGACTCCCGGAAGGGAGGAGGGCAGAAGGCCTGCAGTACTATTGGTTGTGGTGTGACAGAGGGAACTTAGAAACACAACCCGCTCGAGGGTATAGAAGTGCTTTGGCCATGCCGGGCGCAAAGTGAAATGAGTAGGGGCCACTGAGAGGGCCTGAAGATCTCCAACTCTCCTCAGAGAGGTAATAGACAACAGGTCAGATGTCTATCTGATATATCTTGGATCGGTTCGCATGGAGCTTTACAGAGCCTCCAACACCACAACCAAGTCCCAGGGGGGACACGGGACCGTACTGGAGGCCTCAGCCTCAGCGCACCATGGAGGAAATGTATCAGTAGGGGGTGTCTTCCCACTGATTGTCCACCGAGAGGGACATGGTAGGCCGCAATGACCGCCACGTAAACCTTTACGGTGGAGTGGGTCAACCCTGCAGAGAACCTGGCTTGTAGAAACTCCAGAACTGTACCAACTGGGCAGTTAGCTGGGTCAAGCTGGTATGCTCTGCACCATGAGGTGAAGAGTTTCCACCTCAGGGCGTACAGTTTCCTCGTTGAGGGAGCTCTGGATTGGAGGAGGGTCTCAACAACCTCGGTTGAGAGACCGGATGCTATGAGCTGTGCCCCCTCAGGGGGCCACACCCACAGTTTCCACAAGTCCAGGCGAGGGTGAATTATCATGCCCTGCGCCTGTGAGTGTAGGTCTGTCCTGATCGGTATCTCCCGAGGAGAGCCGTCGAGGAGCGAGACCAGATCTGAGAACCATACTCGGCCCGGCCAGAATGGGGCTACTAATAACAGACGAACCCCATCCCAGCGTACTCTCGCCAGAACTCCCGGGAGCAGAGCGATAGGGGAAAGGTGTACAGACGAAGCCTCGGCCAGGTCTGTACCATAGCGTCCAGTCCAAGAGGAGCTGGATGAACTAGAGAGAACCAGAGGGGACATTGCGATGTCTCGAGTCGCAAAGAGGTCCAAAAAAGATGTCCATATCTGCTTCACCACCTCGGGGTGAAGCCTCCATTCCCCGGGCCTCGGCCCCTGTCTCGACAGTATGTCTGCTCCAACATTCAACCTCCCAGGAAAATATACTGCTCTGAGCTAGAGGAGTTTATCCTGGGACCACAGAAGGATCTGGTGTGCCAGCTTGTACAAGGGGCACAAACGCAGACCTCCCTGCTGGTTGATATAAGAGACCACCGCTGTGTTGTCGGTGCGCACCAACACATGATGACCTCTCAGGTCTGGGAGGAATATTTTAATGCTTGATGCACAGCTAGCATCTCTAGACAACTGATATGCCATGTAGATTGGCGACCGCTCCACAGACCGCGGGCAGGGTGGCCACTCATGACCGCACCCCAACCAGTGAGGGATGCATCCGTCGCTAGTGTTACACGGCGACCAGGAGCTCCCAGCACCGGGCCCTGATTCAAGAACCAAGGTTTCTTCCACATGTCTAAGGCACGGAGGCAGCGCCGCGTGACCTTGATAGTTCGAAGTGGATTGCCCCTTGGGGAAAATCCCTTGGTCTTGAGCCACCACTGTAGGGGTCTCATGTACAGCAGGCCAAGAGGTATCACGTTGGACGCAGTTGCCATCAGACCCAACAATCTCTGAAATTGTTTGACAGTGAGTGACTGGCCTTCTTTGGCTCTCTCGACTGAGATGAGGATCGACTCGATACGAGCAGGGGACAATCGTGCCTGCATCGCGTTCGAATCCCATACTACGCCTAGATAGGTGGTTCTCTAAACTGGAGAAAGTACACTCTTCTTGGCGTTCAGTCTCAAACCCAGCTTCCATGTGGGCGAAAACGACATCTCGATGTCGAACCGCCATCTGCTCTGATTGAGCTAAAATCAACCAATCGTTGATATAATTTAGTATGCGGATGCCCCGCAGTCGCAGTGGAGCCATTTGAGCAGCATCCACGCACTTCGTAAATGTGCTGGGTGAGAGTGCAAGGCTGGACGGAAGTACTCAATATTGGTACGCTTCGCCCCCGAAAGCGAACCTCCGAAACTTCCTGTGTTGTGGAAGGATGTAGACATGGAAGTATGCGTCTATGAGATCTGTCGTAACAAACCAGTCCTCAGACCTGATTTGTGGTACAACATGCTCTAGAATAAGCAGTTTGAACTTCAGCCTCATTACTGAGCGATTTAACTGACGTAGATCTATGATCGGACGCAACCCCCTCATCCTTCCTTGGAACTTGTGAAATACCGGCTGTAAAACCCCGGATTCCCTGTCTTGAGGAGAGACCACCTCGATGGCCTCCTTCCCTAATAGGGTATTCACTTTTTGTTCCATAACCAGAGCCTGCTCGGGTCCGACCAACGTCGGAATAACCCCGTTGAATTTCGGCGGTAATAGCCGAACTGAATGCAATAGCCTTATTGCCATATGCAGGCCCCATTGAGATACATTTGGCAGTCATTCAAATGCTGCTAAATGATCTACTAAGGGAATCAGTCTCTCGAGACAGACCTCTGGTGTAACTGTGGCAGCTAAATCGGCGCCTGAAGTAAACACCATTCCCAGCAGCCGATCTAACTATTTTAGAGACCCCCGAAGGGGTTGCGAGCCTCTCAGCACCGCTACGCTCGCGGGCGGAAGAAACTGAGAGCAGCGCTCGCTGGAAACCGCTGCGCCCTGGAGCTCTGGCAGGGTTGGCAGATCGATTTCCCGAGGGCACTGAGGAGAGACGGGCACCGTCTAAAGCGTGTAAACACCACTCTACCCCAGTAGGGGCCGCCCTCTGCAGTCGTGACCGATGTGTCAGGACTTCTTAGCCGAGGACCTCCCAGCCTGAAGCACGGCCCTCAGATCCGGCTTAGGCTGGGAAACCCTGGCCCAGAGCGTTGCTTCAGCCACCGGTCCCGACGCGCGGGGGAGCGCGGGCGGCAACACTCTGATTTTGCGCCTCCTTAAATGAGGAGACGGTACACCGAGAGGGCTGCTCCCGCCCAGCAGCCCCTCCAGTATATATATCTTTTCAAAGTGAGATAAATGTCATTATATTCCTCAGAATTTAATGCAGTCACACAATCAGACAAGTATACACGGTCTGAATTGTGATACAATTCATATCGAAAGTGATATATCGGACTTTTCATAGTCAGGTAAACACTGAATTTAATTCCTCAGAATTAAATGCAGCTAAACAACCAAACAAGTATACATGGTCTGGCGTGGTAAGATTCAGATCAAGAATCAAAAAATTATATATCTAACTTCTTTCAGTCAGATAAATGCCTCATTTAATTCCTCAATATTAAATGGAGCCAAACAAGCAGACGAGTAAACACGGTCTGGCTTGTGATAAAATTCATATCTAACTTCTCATAGTCAGATAAATACTGAATTTAATTCCTCAGAATTAAATGCAGCTAACCAATCAGACTAGTAAATACGGTCTGGTTTGGTAAGATTCACATCAAAACTGAAAGTGATGTCATACACGCGTTGCCTCGGCAGCGCGCGAGCCGCTTAGTCACACAAACAATTTTAATCTCCTCGGAGATAAATAGCTGCAGCTGCGAGTTCACGGTCAGAGGGGGGAGGAACCGCAACGCGGGCTTCCGAGCCTCGAGAACGAACTCTTGATCTAGGGAACACGGGTGAGATAGGAAAAGCCGTCTCCAGCCCGTCCCCAGATATGCGAGAAGCACAGTCAGCCCCCTTATTTTTCCCGCGAGCTGACTACGCGAGCTGCGCTCCTCATTAATGCTGCTCGTTATAATGTTTTGGCATAATATGCTTGTGAAACTGATGCTTGTGCAACTGATGCTTGTGCAACTGATGTCTGTGCAACTGAGGTTTATGCAGCTGATGTTTGTGTAACTGCGAGCTCATCGACGCCCTCCGTGTCAATCTCCTCGGAGAAAGAAAGGCGGTGCGTCGCGGCCGTTACTCAGGTGGAAGGACCGCAGCGCGGGCTTCCGAACCCAGAGATCAGGCAGATCTGGCGGGTGAGGTAGGAGATAGGGAAGCGCCCGTCTCCATTCCCTCCAGCAGATCTATCTGCGAACCAAGCGAATGCAGGCGCCGCTCCGCCTCGGCGAAAGCGGGACCAACACCGCGAGGAACGCTGGCGAAGACCCCCTCTCGAGGAAAGCCCTCCGGGATCGAAGCGTCCGCACTGGCCGTACACAGTGCAGGCAGACGGCTCCCTCAAGAGCTGAATCAGCGTGCTTCGATCCCAGGCAGATCGCGCACAGACTGTGTGTATCCCCACTCGTGATTGTAGCGAGGGCAGGGAGGAACACACAATCTGAAACGCTGATCTGGATTCGCCTTTCAGATGTCTCATCTTAACTTTGCTCTTTGACTATTGCTTACTCTTTGAGGAGCTAATAGTGACAAACAACAATAAATAAGACTGACAAGACAGAATGACATGCACACACAGAGCGCTTGCTGAAAGACGCGAAGCTGATGCCAGCTGTGCGGCATGTGGCTTTTATAGCTTCCTGGTCGCTTACGTCACCCCGCCCGTGACGTCACACTCTTCCATGAGACAGATTACACACGATATTCAGAGTCGCTCACGCTAAGCGCGTTCCCCAAAGCGTTTCGACGCAGCTCGAGTTCCTGAAGAGGAACCACTATAGAAGTAACATAAAAGTAATTTTAGTGTTGAGACTGATAATAATTAAATGGTCAATATTAAAAGTCAATATCAGCCAATATAGGCCTAATAACATACACAAATCTATTATAGTAACTGACATCCTTAGTTTTACTTGTTATATGGTCACAGTTGGTATGACAAAATTGTGTGATGAACAGAACGAAACTGATTATTTATTACTAAAATACACCTTTTCACCATTTTAGTTCAATATTCTCTAAAGAAGCTCCCATATCTTGTTTTTATCCTCTTTTTTTTTCATGCCTGTATGTTTTCCAGCAGTGAAACTTCAGGTCTTGACTCCCGATGAGGTGACCTTTCACTCAGCTGTGATTTCATGGAAGGCTCCCCGTGTGGCTTTCAAAAGTTATAGGCTCACATACCAACTGAGCGAGGAAGTCAAGGTGATTATACCAATAACTCAATAGCACCCGAGACAAATTTAGCAGACTTCGCACAGTTTTCACTGACCCCTTGCTTTGCATTAACAGGAGGTGATTTTAAATCCATCTGTGACACGTTATGAGCTGACTGGACTGGCAGCCTTTTCAAACTATACTGTGAAAATAGATGGAGAAAGAGATGGACAGTACATCAGTTTTGTCTATGCTGAATTTACCACTGGTGTGTAATGCTCTGTTTCGTAACTAACTAAATTTCACCCTTGGTTGTGTTCTATCTTTCATAGATTTGATTTTCTTTATTCTTGCGCTGTAGCCCAGCTCCCCCACCCATACCCCACAGACTGCTCAGAGGTACAGGTCAACGGGATGAAGGAGTCAGGAGAGGCTGAGATTTACCCTGAAGGGAAGGATGGAGAGCCAGTCTGGGTCTACTGTGACATGGAGACTGAAGGAGGAGGCTGGACAGTAAGCCTGGTTTGATACCTATAGTACACCCACAGCTTTCCCCATGAAACTATTTTTGAAGCATGACATATTTTATGTTTGGATGCATGATTGTGTGTCACAAAAAAATTTTTATTTTAAAGACTAAAATTAAGAACGAATTGAATGTTATGTTTTTAAACGCTTCATTGCATGTTAATTAATATAATGTATTTTAGTTTACATTTATATTAAATGCATTTACTTGAACTTACTGTAAGTGTGTTTACATGTAATTTCATTATTATTTATATTAATATACAATCTTTAAATAGTTAAAGTGCACTGTGAAATGTACAGACAACCATTTATAGTAATCTAAAATATACTTTAATGTTTCTGTTGAAGCTTGTATGACTTGTATTTAAATGTATCTGTACACATTTGTAATGAAGTTGCAATTTAGTCAATTTAAAATATATTGTTACACTTTATTTTATTCGCACTGTCACTTTAATGTATTTTGCACACAGAAAGACAAAAGACTGTTGCTTTTATGCATTTGCATTGTTTTGATCTTATGTATTTTTTATCTAAACTGTATTGTCACCCCCCTTTTTGTGAACTGAACTGATATGTGGCCAAGTATATGGTTTTTGAATTTGAGTAAGATTTTGTTGTCTTACAAATGCAGGTATTCCAGAGGAGAATGGATGGATCTACTGATTTCTTCAGGACCTGGAGAGACTACAGTAAAGGCTTTGGTTCCCTGAGCGGGGAATTTTGGCTGGGTGAGATTTTTCACAGTCATTGTATTATATTTTTAAGGAACCCAAAAATATGTACATTGAATATATTTTCAATTTCCCAGGTTCCCACCTAAATGATATCAGTTTAACAGTTGCGGGGACTTTGAATTACATTTTTGCACCCTCTCTCAACAGGAAATGATATCCTTCACGCTCTCACCAGTCGTACACCAATGAGCCTGCGGATTGACCTGCGTTCAGGAAATGACACAGCCTTTGCTCATTATACCAACTTCAACATTAGCTCAGAGACTAACCACTATGAAATCGAGCTGTCTGGATACTTTGGCACTGCTGGTAAGAGAAAATATAATACTTCGTGAGAAAAAAAAAGCTGTTTTTATATTAAGAAAGACAATCTGACGCTCTAGATATATTTTGTCTTTTTGCAGGTGATTCCATGAAATATCACAACCGCCGTCCATTCTCCACCAAAGACAGAGATCCAAGCACTCTTAGCATCCACTGTGCTAAGGCCTACTTGGGAGGCTGGTGGTATAAAAATTGCTACAAGGCAAACCTCAATGGCCTCTATGCCTCCTACTCGGACAATAAGGTACTGCATCAGCAAACAGCAGCGTTTCTGTAGCTCAAACAAAAGTACAATGTTAAGAGCATCAAACTATAGCCATTATAGAGACACCAATAGAGCTCAAGTTACAAACCATCCACCGATTTCTGAGTATTTTTTTTTTCTTGTCTCTTAGGGTGTGGTGTGGATAGACTGGAAGGGCAAAGACGCATCCCTCCCATTTACTGAGATGAAGCTTCGACCCTCCTATATCAGTCAAACGATCCCGACAACCCCAACAACCCAAGGTTAAATCTACAGAGTGAATAGTGCACATAGTGCAAATACACTGTACAAACTTCTACACACTGCTACTTCAATATTGTATATAGGTTAACAACATAAATTACAAAACAAGCTTTGCAAAGTAAATATGCAAACAACCTCCAACCAATCACAACAACTTTTGTAAGCAAGTTTTTTTGTAATTTTTTTTTTATTATTATTATTATTTTTATTTTTTTTATGTTATGTAGACTTTATGCATGTGTCGATGTACTTGTGTTAATGGAGGTCCATCATTGATATTAACATTTCCGCTACTGGAATAACTGCACTGTCTTGATCTATTGGTACTATTTTTTAACTATTTTTTATCTTTTCATATGACTGGTTTCCTCTCTATGAAAATGTTTTATTTGGATGTTGTAGACATGTAGACAAAACCAATAAAACAAAGTACTAACCAGTCCTGGATTCAGAAGTGAGGTTTTGTGTATTATTTTTTATATTTCTTTACATATTTATCATTTCATTATATTTACTAAATGTGTTTGCTGTTATATTTCAATAGGCTACATGTATATAATATAATATTATTTATAATTCTTTAAATGCAGAATTAAAGCCAAATAACTTTAAGAAAGTTTTTGCATGTGACGGCAAACAAATTTATGTTAATATAATGAATCAAATGATTCTATCAGTGGATTATTACAGCATGACTTTGCTTTACAGGCAAATCCTTTTATAACCTAATATCCAAGTTTGGTGAAAATGGCAGTTGAAGCAGACTGATTTAACAGTAACTCCATTCCTGTGTAGAGCTGAAGGCTTAGATTGTGGTTTGGCTATAGACAAGATTCCGCCATACCTGACACTATACTTCTTTGATTGGTTTTTCAGGGTGGCAACTGTATTTCACTATATTCCTGAGCTTATGCTGAATCACTGCTTTATTTGCAATGAATGGGGCCTTTCCATCCAACACTTGCGGCAATATATCAGCATGGAGCTCGGCAAGTAAAGGTTGTACAATACCATGCACAGTAACTTAGTGTTAGAATCCACTTCCTTTTTTCGACTAAATACAAACTTTGTTGGTTATAAAGCCAGTGGGGATTTGGTATCCTGTAATATAATTTATCAAATCGTAATGTTAGTGGTTCATTCTTCTTGCCTTGAGAGTAACATTGAGATAAAGGTCAGGATAATATTTATCTATCCTTGATGAGAGGATAAATTGAGATACAGTCATGTGGATTGGAGCAGGGTTGGAGAAGGAAGATAATAAAAGGGAGAAAAAGAGTAAAAGAAAAGCATTCAGAAAGTTTTCAGTAAAGAATCAACAGCATGTGTATCTCAGCGGTGAGTGTGGTGCTGTTACTTTTCATTTTGTGGATGCTTGTGGTCCAGCTCTGTAGACAGGCTGACAGGCAAAGTGCTGGAGATGCCAAAGCAAGCAAGCAACCAGAAGGTAGGAGGTTTGAGTAATTTAAAAATATGTCTATTGATAACCTGAATACCAGAAAAGTGAAGAAAGTGATTGTGATCTTCAACAGCTCTGCTCCGGTTTAATATGTAGGTTTCTTTCCACTGACTTAGCGGCTGTACCCAGACTCCTGCATTCCCTCTCTAAGTGCTTCTGTGGCACTCCTTCTCCCTCTCTTTCTGGTCCTCCCTCTCTCCCTTTGCTGGGCAACATGCTGGATCTTGCCCAAGAACATCTACCCATCCACCTGACTTCACTGGCACTTCGCTATGGAAATATCTATCGGCTCAACTGTGGGAACACAAGTAATTATTATTTTTATTCCATTTAAATGATAGCAAAGCTCATTGCAACTGGTGATATGAAGTCATATTATGTAAATTTAGAATAACATAAACTTCACTAAATAGAGGAGATCAGGACAAGCTGTCTAAAGGCTTACATGTTAATAACTATATGGTCTTTAATCAATATTTTTTCTGTTGAACAAAAATAAAAACAAAAATTAACACAATAAAACCACACATACATTCATACAACAGTGAATTATAATGAAGCTATAACTGTAATTGAAACTGTGGTGTCAGGGCAAGAATATTTGCTTGTCATTTTTGCTTTTCCAGGAACAATTTTGTGGTTCCTAATTGTCTTGCTCTTTATATTTACCTAAAAGCCTATATTAGGCTGTTTAAAGACAGATTCTATAGTAGCAATGTTAAACAATGTCAAAAACAAAGTTTTACTTTTAGATTTTTTTTTCTGATTAATATATAAAAAACCATGAGTGATATTTATTGGATTGGATTGTATGTATTAATTCATTAAAATCTGTTCATATTGTTTTTTTTGCAGCCATGGTGATTTTAAATAATAGTGAGATCATCCGCGAGGCTCTGGTTAAAAAATGGTCTGACTTTGCTGGGAGGCCTCATTCATATACCGGTAATTTAGCTCTATCAACTAGCCCAGCATGTTTATCTTTTCAAACTGATGATAAGTACTGTATATCATATCGTATGTGTTTCTTCTTGTACCTTAATCTTAGGTGATATAGTATCAAGCGGAGGGCGAACCATTTCTCTGGGTGATTTCAATGAGGAATGGAAGGCTCAAAGGCGTGTGGCCCATAGTGCTCTGCAACACTGCACAACGGATTCCCTGCACTCGGTCATAGAAAAGCAAGCACACCATCTCTGCCAGGTATGGTACAGACACATACACTGATACATTCTTTATCATGATGGACACTAATTGGCCTCCAGGTCACAGGCTCAAGGTCAGAGGAGCGAGAAAATGTGAATGCACAGTATAGGAAATGATAAGCACCCTACTTAGCTATCTTAATCAGTAAAAATAACAGTTATGTTTCAGAAAATAATGAAAAGGGGGTGTGTAGTTAACTAAAGGCTGGAATACACTACACGACTTAATCGGGGCAAAACTCTGGGCAAAAGTCGTGTAGTGTATTCCAGCCTTAAAACTAAAATGAAGCCCTCAAAGGTTTTTTTTTTAAGAATGAATGAAAGAATGAATGGTTTTGCTGGGATAAACTTAATTTCAACACTTGTGCTTATGAAACAGGTGTTGCGGGACTACAATGGAAAAGCAGTGGATTTATCCGAAGATTTCACTGTGGCTGCGAGTAATGTCATCACAACACTAACCTTTGGCAAAAGTGTAAATGATGTTTAAACATTATTCTCCACAATATACTCACATGTATTCCTAATTTTACAGTCTCACTTGTTAAACTATGCAATCTTAATCTTGTGACAGCATGATAAGTTTTCAGTAGATCTGCAGAAGCTGCAGGTCTGTCTGAATGAGATTGTGTCTCTCTGGGGTTCACCTTGGATCTCAGCGCTGGACTCCTTCCCACTGCTCAGGGTAACACATTTGATTTTAACCCCAAAGCTGGGTTTTAGAATTGATTTGACCCAAGAGCCCTTTAATTTCCAGCCTTTTTAAAGATTTTTTCCTCATAGAAATTACCCAACCCTCCATTCTCTCGCCTCATGAAGGAGGTAGCCAGACGCGATGAGCTGATAGGGAAACACATTGAGGAGTTTAAGGTAAGAATGAATGGTCAAATGATGCAAGTAATGATCAAACATAGATCTAAATTTGCAAAAATATATCTAAATCAAGTACCTTTGTGTGATGTGTGCAGAAAAGTGACTGTAAAGAAGGTGGCACAGTGACTTCCTCACTTCTGCAGAGCTTGAAATCACCACAAGGGGGAGCCAATCAGATAGTGAGGAGAAAAAAAAAAAAACATTTGTTTTAACAACACAGATTGCCAATCGTGCCACTAAAGAGCCTTGGAACTAAACTCTGCAGAACAGTGGCCCTCCAGAAGACAGCCATCTTGGACCAGGGTTTCTCAAACTAGAGACCCAAAATGAAAATAATAAAATTAGTTGTCCCTTCATAATGTTTTTCTAGAAACTCAATACGTAGCATTATAAATTGTCCAATGTTGTTAACCTATAAATAAATGCAAATATTGTTGTCTCCTCTACATAGACTCTGACAGACACTCATGTGCACATGACCACAGTGGATCTGCTGATTGGAGGGACAGAAACTACTGCTGCCTTGCTCAACTGGACTGTGGCCTTCCTTTTACACAGACCTGAGGTGCATTTTTTTTTCTGTAATAAGTGTCTTCCTTCAAATAGGGGTGCTCAATCCTAGTCATGAGAAGCTACCACACCAGAGGAACCTTTTCATAATTCCTAGAACTACTGGAAGAATTACCCGCTTTTTGGCGTATTCGCACCGCAGGAACTAGGAACAGTTTTAGTTCTAGGTACTTCAGAGTAGGGTCTAAATCAGTTCTATAGGAACTATCAGTGATGTAAATGTATGCTGATTGGCTAAACACAGATGAAACACAGGCTACCCTGCATTTTTAAAAAGCCATGTAAACATATTAACTCCACACACATGGAAAACAGTGATAACGGCATTTACCTGTTGTGTTCTTTTCTCAGCCTCAATGATATGTAACACTGCAAGCTGTCATAGAAATTTTGTCTCTTAGGCCAAATTTTTGCTGTTTCATTTGTGTAAATTGTGCATTTATGTTCCAACCCCTGTTATCACGAAACCCACGACACACAACAAAAACAGTTCTAATCATGGCGTCCTCCATTCACTGGTTGTTAATGTTTGAAAATGCTGCACACAAAGACGTTGCTGTTGGCCGCTTCAGATTTCCTGCTGCCAGTGCAAATGCAACCAGGAAAATAGCCCAAGGGAGACCACCCTGCTGGCTAGTTCCTAGAACAAATTTCCCATAACTATCCGGTGCAAAAGCTCCTAAGGTTGGCCAAACTTGGTTCAGATGTGTTTACCTGGGGTTGAAGCTAACTCCGGACAGGACATAGTTTGCTTGGATGTACGTCATTGATTTCATTGCGTGAGTGCCCACTACTGGCTGAACCATTGGAATGGGTTGAATTGGAACGTCCTAAGCCCTTGATCAGTTAGAATCTGCTATGGAGTTGGTTTATTGTTTACATGTTACCCCTAACCAATTTGTTTGGTGCAGCATTCTATATGTATATAGATATGCTTGGGCTGTTATAAATGTAAAAAAAAAAAAAAAATTATATATTATAGAGTTGTTTAGGGTGGGGATAAATTAAACGCGATCTGCAATGAAGTCATAGTCGTTTTGCACTGTGGTCTACAGAGCGGCCTGAAGTGTGCATATGAAGCCGACTCGCTCCCTCTGTCAAAATCGAGGGGTCAAGTGTATGTCCATGTAAACTTCCCTTGTCCACTTGATGAAGTGGAATGCACTTCAAAATGGCAGCGGGGATTCCCCCGAGGGTAAGTGCTTAGGGAAGTTTGCAAGTGCGTGTCTAAAAGTGGACTGGAACACAGCCCTTGATGAGCTTGCACAGGTGTGTTTGATTAGGGACGGAGCTAAACTCTGCAGGGCATTGGCCCTCCAGGGCAAAATATGAGGAATGCTGCTATAAACTCAACTCAGGGTTTGATCCAGAGTTTGTGACACAACTAAAAAAACAGTCCATCTTCTTAAACCCCCCAAAAAAGCTGTTTTTTTTTCCTAAGTTTACTTAGTCAAGTTTACTTAGCCACTGAAACCGGCTTCATGAAATAGACCACAGATCTACAAGCGTATAAAGAAACATTCAGCAAAAGCAAAACCATGTTTCCATTCTCTTGTTGTCCAGGTTCAGAATAAAGTGTACGAGGAGCTGTGTGGTGTGTTGGATGTGCGGTACCCTCAGTACAGTGACCGACACAGACTGCCATATCTGTGCGCTCTGATCAACGAGATGTTAAGACTTCGACCTGTAGCTCCCCTCGCCGTGCCTCACAGAGCCATACGAAACAGCAGGTGAGCATCAGTGCAATCACAGTGCTGTGATTCTTCACGATTAATTTCAGCTCAGTTCGTGACGTAGGCAAGGCATGGCAAGTTTATTTATATAGCACATTTCATACACAATGGTAATTCAAAGTGCTTTACATAAAAGAAAGTAAAATAATCATGAAATAAAAATAATAATCACATAAGTAAAACAAGGAATTTAAAAACATAAATTTAAAAATAAATTTAAAACAGTTAAAAATAGAAAATGATTTTACATGAAATACAGTGCAATCAGTTCGGACATCGCACAGTGCTCATTCAATAAATGCACAGCTAAACAGATGGGTTTTGAGTCTAGATTTAAAAGTGGCTAATGTTTTAGCACATACAGTATGATCTCTTCTGGAAACTGATTCCATAATTAAAAGTAGACTCCCCTTGTTTTGTGTGAACCCTTGGTATTTCTAACTTACTCGATTTCTAACTTACTTGATCCTACTGATCTGAGTGCTCTGTTAGGTTTATATTCAGTGAGCATATCTGCAATGTATTTCGGTCCTAGGTCATTGAGTGATTTATAAACGAGTAAAAGTACTTTAAAATCAATCCTAAATGTAACTGGAAGCCAGTTTAAGGACCTGAGGACTGGTGTGATATGCTCAGATTTTCTGGTTCTAGTCAGAATCCTGGCAACAGCATTCTGTATGAGCTGCAGCTGTCTAATGGTCTTCTTGGGAAGGCTGGTGAGGAGACCATTACAATAATCCACCCTGCTGGTGATAAAGGCATGATTAAGTTTCTCCAAGTCTTGAGTGGAAACAAAACATCTAATTCTTGCAATGTTTTTGGATGATAGTATGCTGATTTAGTTACTGCTTTGACATTACTACTGAAACTAAGGTCTGTCTCCAGAATCACACCAAGATTCCTGACTTGATTTTTAGTTGTTTGACCCCTAGAGTCAAGGTATGCATTTACCTTGAAAACTTCATCTTTGTTTCCCAATGCAATGACTTCAGTTTTTTCCTTGTTGAACTGAAGAAAGTTCTGGCACATCTAACTGTTAATTTCATCAATGCATTGGCAGAGGGAGTCAATGGGGCTGAAGTCATTTGGAGATAAGGCTAGGTAAATCTGGGTATCATCAGCATGGCTATGATAGGCAATTTGGTTCTTTCTCATTATCTGACTTAGTTGGAGCATATACAGGCTAAACAAGAGCGGTGCAAGAATTGAGCCTTGTGGGACTCCATATATCATGGATGTCCACTTAGACAAATTCTCCTATACTCACATAATAACCTCTCCGTTCTAAGTATGACCTGAACCATTTGAGAACCATCCCTGAAAGCCAGACCCAGTTTTCCATTGTCTCTATTGGTATGTTATGATCGACAGTGTCAAACGCAGCACTGAGATCTAGCAATACCAGCACTGATATTTTGCCAGAGTCAGAATTTAAGCGAATATCATTTATTATCTTAATGAGTGCTGTCTCTGTGCTGTGATGCGTTCGGAAACCAGATTGAAAATTGTCCCGGTATCCATTTGAGTTTAAGTATTTGTTCAGCTGATTAAAAACTATCTTTTCTATAATTTTGCCTATAAAAAGAAGATTTGATATTGGTCTATAATTGCTCAAAATGGTGTTATCAAGATTGCTCTTTTTCAGGAGGGGCTTAACAGCTGCAGTTTTCAGGGAGTTTGGAAATGTCCCAGAAAGAAGTGAGGGAAGTGTGTCAAGGTAGCAGGTTGACGATTTTAGATGCTGCACTATTTCTTCCAAAATTTTGCTATCAATTGCTTCAAAAATAGACATTGTATCTTTTTGATGTTGTGGCCGAATCTGTCTGACCTCTGCATTACCTGAGGATGTGCTAATCGCCTTCCTGATATTGATGATCTTCTCAGAAAAGAAGGAACCAAACTCATTGCATTTGCTGTCTGAGAGCATTTCACTGGGTATCTGACTTGGGGGGGTTGTCAGTCTCTCAACAGTAGCAAAAAGAGTATGAGTGTTGTTTAAGTTACTGTTTATAAGGTTTGAGAAGAAACCCTCTCTAGCTGTGGCTAGTTTCACATTAAAAGCATGAAGGCTGTCTTTAGAGATGCTATAGTGTTTTTCAAGTTTCGTCTTCCGCCACATCCGCTCAGATTTTCTGCATTGTCTTTTCATACTCTGAACTGCTGTTGATTTTCTCCAAACTGATTTCTGTCTGCTAATTTTCTTGTTGACTATTACAGGAGCAATATCATCAGTAACATTCTTAACTTTTGAGAATCAAGGAGAAGATCAACAGAGTCTGCAGAAATGCTTGGTGTTAAAAATATAGCCTCCATAAAAGCACACTAGTGATCCCGTTAATGCATCTCTTTCTGACAGAGACAGACCTAGATACAGTGGTAGCAGACATCAATAAATCAAAGAAAATACAGAAGTGATCAGATAGTGCTACGTCCTTAATGACAATGGATGAAATGTTTAGACCCCTACTAATGATTAAATCTAGAGTGTGTCCACCTTTGTGTGTGGGTCCATTCACATGCTGAAGCAGGTCAAAAGTGTTTAAAACCGTTATCATTTCTTTTGTAGTTTTGTTTGCTGCATTATCTACAGTATGTGAATATTAAAATCCCCTGCAATAGCAAAACAGTCAAACTCTGAGGAAATCATTGATAACATTTCTGTGAACTCTTCAACAAAGGCTAGAGAGTATTTTGGAGGCCTGTAAATAATGATAAACAGAATGCGTGGAGCACCTTTGAGCACAATCCCTAGATATACAAAAGACAAGTACTGACCAAATAACACTAGCTTGCATTGGTAGACATCTTTAAATATAGAAGCTACACCTCCACCTCTCCTAACAGTCCTGCAGACACTCATGAATGTAAAGTTAGGAGGGGCTGCTTCATTGAGGACTGTTGCACTGCAGCTGTCTTCTAGCCATGTATCGTTTAGAAACATAAAATCCAGAAAACACAGATCCAGATTTGTGATTAAGTAATTGATTAGAAATGATTTATATTTTAGTGAGCGAATGTTTAAAAATGCTAACTTGATGGCAGTGCTTTGTGTCTTTACAGCAATCTTATTAGGCCGCAGCATAATAGGCTGCAGATTAGATGAGTTAGCCCTTCGGCTTGAGAAGACCTTAGCCTTTCTATCATGTGATAAAACAGAAATAGAGAAAGCTACAGGCACACTGGGTTCCCGCTTATTCTGTAAACATTTGTGAATGTTGCTGCTATTATAGCGGGGACCCGACACATATCACTGAGAGCTGCTATCAGTTGTTTTTGGTTCACCTACAGCAGATGGAGGGTTGGGCCCTGGCAGCGGTCAGAGAGCTCTCACAGGAGCAGGGCCCACAGGCTTTGGTGGTTGGGGGACCCGCCTTTTTTAGATGATATCTGGGGGCAAAAAGAGCAAAAGAGTGGGAGAGTTTGGTCCCAGCATATACCAGTTTCTCCATTTTCTGTGAGAAGCATAGAAGTGGAGATGCTGGAGAGAGGGATAATGTGTCTGGTGAGATGGGCTGTGTCTCTGGTGTTTCCGGTGACTGTGATATGTTTTCTTGGCTTCCCTTGCTGTTTTCCAGAAAGTCGTCCTTGGATGCTGAGTCTTGGAGCTATTTTGATACATCACAGTCTGTCTGTGATGAGCTCTGTGGGCAGGGCTCAACCGGGATAGTGTCCATGAGCAGTGCTTGTTGTGGCTGCATGATGTTATCAGTGTCCTTGTGGGATGTGTCAACCACATGACGACTCTAACCAGGTGTGTGTGCTGAATGGATTGACACACTCTGCTGAAAGATGACATAGGGAGAAGTAGATATTGTCCTTAAGCACTCTAGCACCAAGTTTATTTGGGTGGAGGCCATCCAGTTTAAATAGTTGTCTATGGCCCCAGAAAAGATTGAAGTTGTTGATGAAATTCATTCCTTTTATATTGCAAGAGCTTTGTAGCCATGTGTTTAGCCCAAGCAACCGTGAAAACATATTTGTTCCCCTTGCTGGAAGTGGTCCACTAATGAACGACTGAACTTTGAGTCTTCGAAGTGTTTCAAAGAGTTCACTGAAGTCTTTCTTAAGGAGTTCTGACTGCTCTTTCCGAATATCATTCTTCCCCACATGGATGATGATTCGATTTGCAGTCTTGTGCTTCATCAGAATGTTCCGAAGTTCCTTGTTCACATCATAGACCGTTGCTTGAGGAAGGCAGCATGTTGTTGTTGTTGTGTCCTGCTACTGATGTTTCTGATAATGGAGTCGCCCACTATGAGAGACCTGGGCTCAGCTGCACTCTGAGCTGAATGCTGCTGTGTGCTCGACCTTGTGCGCCTGTTAGCAGCGATGTTAACAGCTGACTGATCCGATCCATGATCGCATTTGGGGATTCCTCACCCACATTCATTAATGCTTCAAATCTGTTCTCACGATGTATAGGGGGTGGTAGAATACCAGTATTCACAAGCCTTGTCATAGTCGAATCTGGAGAAGATGCTACAGCAGCAATACAAGAAACTCGTGACAATCTGATGTCTCGTGTGCCTTTGGGTCTCGCTCCCTGTTTGTGCCATCAATTAGTGTGACGATCAGTTTTGGCTTGTTCCTCTACATACAGTATAAACTATTGAGATTCACTAGATTCATGGGACTCACCAGCTGTATGCTGAGGGGGTCCGTGAGTGTTCCCCCTGATTTGGAAGTCCAGCAAGTAACTTTGTTTCAAGAACCACAATCCTTTGTAGAAGTTTGCAGCAGTTCATGCAACAAGTATATTCAATAGGAGGCATTTTTTCTCTCTTATGTTTGAATGTAGGCAGTTTTTTTCCCGTCTCCGGAACGTAAGCTGCTGGCAGTGGGAGGCAAAGTCTTCTTTTTGTAGTAATATTCCAGTCCCAAAGAGTTTTTAGTTTTAGTGTTTGTGCCAAAAATCTGTTGTTTGAGCATTGTGCTGATCTGCTGAAGTAAAAATCTTAGAAAAATCTCAGAAAAGTACAGAAATAAGAAGCAAAGCGCAGAGCAGTAAGCAAGAACGTCCGAACAGTAGTGAAGGTGGAAGCCGTATGCATTACGGTTTGTCGTGATTTTTCTGAGATCTGATTCTGAACTGCTCTTGATAGATCACTGTGTGGTTAAATTGACTAATGAAATTGACTGTGAGAGTTTGGGAAAAATTAATGTGTTTTAGACCCATTAAACTGGACACAAATATCATATGAAACAAATTCTGACATTTATTTTGCATTGTCCTGTTTTTTGGTGCAAAATTAAGTATTGTGGCATGAGAGTGTGACCCAAATGAGTGAAAGTTTAAGTTTTCTTACATTTGAGCTGAACTTTGTGCATTCTGGGATTGCTTTTGGTACAAACATGCAACGATACCTTAAAATGTGGCCAAAAACAAAGTAATTTATGACAGCATAATCAAGATGCCTACTTTTTGGAACAGCCTCTTCTTTGTAGGCATGACATCCTTATGCTGAATCCTTAATGCTGACTCTGTAGGCTGTTCACTGGGTTTTGAAACAGTCAAATTAACAAAGATGTAAACAGCTGTGCTGCATGAATTTGTAAGTTAGATTCCTGTAATAAATTCATACAGTCCTCTGTTTAGTATTGCAGGCCATTTCATCCCCAAGAATACAATAATCATTCCTAATCTGTATGGTGCCCACCATGATCCAGAGGTCTGGGATGATCCATACAGCTTCAAACCAGGTACAAAAGCACACATTTTCCATATTTTATAATTAAGATATTTACATAGTACATTTTGCAGTGCTCATTAACTGTGACAGTGAATCTGATTTATTGCAGAACGCTTTTTGGAAGGTGGTGGCGGGTCCCTTCGTGCCCTGATTCCTTTTGGAGGAGGGGCCCGACTGTGTCTGGGAGAGGCAGTAGCCAAAATGGAGATGTTTCTTTTCACAGCTTATCTGCTGCGAGACTTTCAGTTCCTACCTGCCAGTAAAGAGGAGCCTCTGCCTGACCTGCGAGGTGTTGCCAGTGTGGTTCTTAAAGTCAAACCATACACAGTTATAGCACACCCAAGAGAACAGTAACTGATATGAATAGAGTGCCACAGGAATGAGTCCTAAAACCCATTACAAACTGTCATTTTTGAACTTCCTGCTCCATTATCCCAAATTAAATGTTTTTATTAATATAGGTTTTTGGTTAAATGCCTGAAATAAGGTCTGTGGTTAACACAAGCTCAAGATATTTTCACATTTTATTCTACAACACAAAGTACATTAGTAATACCCTACTCATGATTTTAAGCTTTTATGTGTCTTGTAAAAGGTGGTTGCTAACAAGTGGCTAAATGGGACTACAGAGGTTGTCAGGGACATTAAACGACATCACGCTGAACTAGAAAACTCATCAAATCTCTTGTCCACTTTTAAAGCCTTGTTGCATTTATTGCATGACAATTTTAACTCAAACTTTCCAACTTGTAGATATTAATGGGATACTCCACCCCAAAATGAAAATTTTGTCATTAATCACTTACCCCCATGTTGTTCCAAACCCATAAAAGCTCTGTTCTTCTTCGGAACACAATTTAAGATATTTTGGATGAAAACCGGGAGGCTTGAGACTGTCCCATAGACTGCCAAATAAATAACAGTGTCAAGGTCCAGAAAAGGTATGAAAGTCATCGTCAGAATACTCCATCTGCCATCAGACGTGAAATCTGGGTTATATGAAGCGACAGGAACACTTTTTGTAAGCGAAGAAAACAAAAATAATGACATTATTCAATAATTCCTTTGTCACCTCTGTGTCTCTCCATATCACCGTATGCTGTGTACGCTCTTCTGTATCATCCGCGCCACAAAGATGCACTGTTTTTCAAATCAAAGCTAAATACACGTAGAAACAGCGCATTCCTTGTGGCACGGCTGTACTCCAGTCATCCTGAGTTTGAGTCCTGGCTAGCGGACCTTTCCCAATCCTGTCCCTCCTCTCTCTCTCCCGAAAAAAAAAAAAAAAAGGTTGCACTACAGATATTCTTCATTCCTAAAGATGCACTAATTTCCCACACAACAAACAATATATAGGGTACAACGGGGCTAAAAGCACACCCTAGGAAAAAATGTGCTTTTCACTACGTCCAAAGTTATGATTGCAGAATAAATATACGCTTGTATTGAACATTTATGGAGCAACAGATTTTAAGTGAAAGTCATTTATTTTGTTTAAAAATCTTAGAAATGTACGAGGTGGCAAGGGGGGCCTTTTACCCCACACACGGGGTAAAAGGCTCACCAGCAGGGGGTAAAAGGCACACGGTATTGATACAAATACTTTAACTGAAATAATGTTGTTGTTTTTTTTTTTTATAACATCTACAGTAAGTTAATACTTGTTCAAAACAATCACTTCAGCAAAGTTTGTACTATTTTCTGCTTATTTTGATAAAATAAAACAATTTTTGTTCAATAAATATACAGTTATTAAAATGTTTTTATAAAACTTTAATATAAAAACCATTTTAAACTACAGAAACAAAATCATTAAAAAAGTAAAGATTCTGAAAAGATTGAAGGAGATCCTATAATAATTTAAAACAGATTTTCAGTAGTAAAAACAAATGATATTTTATTATATATTACTATGTTATTCTAAACATGGTGATTATGGACACCCAATATCAAATATGATATTTAGCCTACCATCTGAATCTAACCACACTGTAAACTACCATAGCCCAATTAAGTTGTATGAACTTACTTTTTCTCTTGATAATTATAAAGATATTTTTTTTTACCGGAGTGTTTTTTTTTTTTTAATTAAAAAAAGAGGAGTTTTTTGTACAAAGGTGTTTTTTGGATGTTATAAAGACAAACACTTGAATGCTCACTTGAATTTAAACAAGAACTGTAAACAAGATATGTGATAGTGGTTATTATTATATTATTACTATTAATAAATATATTAATAAAAGAAAAACAACATTAAAAGCATTAGTATTCCATAATCCAGTGGTTATGCAGTAGGCTGATTCCAGGTCCTTGTGAGAACATTTTTTTTTCATTATATTAACGGAAGTATGACACCAAATAAGTACACGCTATTGAAATTAAAACCAATAAAGAAATTAATTTAAAATAATACCTCTCCTGTATCAACCTCATGGTGTGTGTCTTGTTATTGTTTTCATAAGAAGATTTTTTATATTTGTTCTAGTCACAGAACTATAACAGAAAACATGCTATCGAAATTCAACAAATAAGACAATGCTAGCAAAGAGTTGTTTTGCAGTTGTTTTGACTTGAATTTGAAAATATAAATTTTAATAAATTGATTTATAACACACACAGTTTTGTTACACAGCTTCAAAGGGTGTGTCTTGTTACAGATTAGACAAACATTTTGATGGTGGTTTTAGCCACAGAACTATAACAGAACACACACTATTGAAAATGAAACCATTACATCATTTAGTTCAAAATAAATACAGTCTTCTATTTTAGCTTCAAAGGCTGTGTCTTGTTATGGATTTCGTTAAGAACTTTTTGCAGTAGTTTTCATTGTCAGAAGTGAAACAGAAGTGACACTATTGACTTTCAAAAATCAATTTTGAAGCCGTCCAAAGAGTCTCCAGTGTTACTGCCCCATAGAGGAAGATAGTGCAGGTGTTTTGACTGAGTTTGACATTCAGAATATTTTAATAAATTCATTAAAAAGTGTACAGTTTTCCATATCATCTTCAAAAAGTGTGTCTTGTTACCTGGGCCTAAAAGAACATTTTCATGCAGGTTTTACTCTCATTTGTAATTCAGGATACATGCTACTGAACTACATTCAAATCTGTTAATAAATTCATGTAAAATGCATGCAGTGTTCTTTCTCAAATCCGAAGGGTGTGTCTTGTTACTGGTTTCTAGAAGAACATTTTGATGGTGGTTTTAGCCACAGAACTATAATAGAAGACACACTATTGAAAATGAAACCAATACATCATTTAGTTTCAAAGAAATACAATCTTCTGTCTCAGCTACAAAGGCTGTGTCTTGTTACAGATTTAATAAATGATATTTTGCAGTAGTTTTCATTGTCAAAAGTGATGCCGAAGTCATGCTATTGACATTCAAAAATCTCTTGCGCAGCCTTCCATAGAGTCTCCAGTGTTACTGCCCCCTATAGGAATGTGCTGCAGGTGTTCTGAACGAGTATGACATTCAAAGTTATAAATTATTTTAAAATCAATAAAGTCTTCTACTTCAACTTCAAAAGGTGTGTCTTGCTTCTGATTTCTAAATGAACATTTCAATTTAGGTTTTACACTCATATGTAAATCAGGACACATGCTATTGAATTAAATAAATAAAAAAAATCAATTCCATTCAATTGTTGTTGTTTTTTTTGTTTGTTTTTTTGTTTTTTGATAGTTGTTCATGAGTCCCTTATTTTTCCTGAGCAGTTAAACTGTCCAATATTCTTCATAAAAACTCCAGGTCTCACAAACTCTTTGGATAAATTGTGCTAGGTTTCTTCTGAAGCTTCTGACATAATTCAGTTATTATTTTGTCTTGTGGACTATATATAAACATCTTTGATGCAGCATATCTTACTCAGGGCAGCACTAAAAAATAAAATGCATTTTGTGTAATACCTCTTATTTTAGTAAAATAATTAACATTTTGCACTCAACTATATCTTCGTAGAACTATAAGAATAAACTTCAGTCAAATGGACAATTTGTACATTTTTTGTGCTTTGACAGCTAGCAAATGTTTATACTTATTTATCTTTTTACTGTTATTTAGAATCACATTTCTGAATGTTACAATCCAAAATAAACAATTTAAATAAATTCCTGTTTACATATTTTTTGTATTTACATGACATTTTAATTATGCATGATTTTTAAATACTTTCTGTAATGTTTTATTATTATTATTATTATTATTATTATTATTATTATTATTATTATTATTATTATTATTATTTATAACAATGTTCATTAAACAAAATAATTTCCTCAATATTTTACTCAAAAGTACAGTAACTTTTGTTTTAAAAAAGCTCTTTTAAGAGTGCAAGACCACTTTTTAGGTGTTGGTGATGGTAATGCATGGATAGATATTTTATGCTGATTTATATGTGTGTGTATGTATGTGTATTTATAGATCTATAGATAAATTGTAATTTGTGTTGTTCCATACTTATATGCTTCAAAAAACGAATGTATATGTCAATAAACTAATGTACAATATATATGGGCTGTTTTTTCTTTTTTGGATTAGAATTTCATATATAATATGCAGTGATGGTCAAAATTATTTGAACACAAGTATTCACACCAGCTAAAAATGGTTTTAAGTCAGTTATTTCTATCTTTTGCTGTAGTGTGTCAGTAGGAAATATCACTTTACATTTCCAAAAATTCATTCATTCAAAAATTCTGACAGCAGGCAGTGCTCCACACAGAGATCTGATCTGATCATCATCAGTCTGTCTGGAATGACATACAAACTGAGAGAATAAATCCAGAAGTACTGTGACAACGGGATGCTTCAAGAAACCTACTGTTTAATTCAATAGCATGTGTCCTGATTTACATATGAGTGTAAAACCTGAATTGAAATGTTAATTTAGAAATCAGAAACAAGACACACCTTTTGAAGTTGAAACAGAAGACTTTATTGATTTTAAAATAATTTATAACTTTGAATGTCATACTCGTTCAGAACACCTGCAGCACATTCCTATAGGGGGCAGTAACACTGGAGACTCTATGGAAGGCTGCGCAAGAGATTTTTGAATGTCAATAGCATGACTTCGGCATCACTTTTGACAATGAAAACTGCTGCAAAATATCATTTATTAAATCTATAACAAGACACAGCCTTTGTAGCTGAGATAGAAGATTGTATTTATTTGAAACTAAATGATGAATTGGTTTCATTTTCAATAGTGTGTCTTCTATTATAGTTCTGTGGCTAAAACCACCATCAAAATGTTCTTCTAGAAACCACTAACAAGACACACCCTTCGGATTTGAGAAAGAACACTGCATGCATTTTACATGAATTTATTAACAGATTTGAATTTAGTTCAATAGCATGTATCCTGAATTACAAATGAGAGTAAAACCTGCATGAAAATGTTCTTTTAGGCCCAGGTAACAAGACACACTTTTTTAAAATTGAGATAAAAGACTTTATTGATTTGAAATGAATGTACTGTATACGTTTGAATGTCAAACTCAGTCAAAACACCTGCACTATCTTCCTCTATGGGGCAGTAACACTGGAGAGTCTATGGAAGGCTTCACAATCAATTTTTGAATGTCAATAGCGTGACTTCTGCATCACTTTTGACAATGAAAACTACTGCAAAATGTCCCATAAGAAATCTGTAACAAGACACAGCCTTTGTAGCTGAGATATAAGACTGTATTTATTTGAAACTAAATTATGTATTGGTTTCATTTTCAATAGTGTGTCTTCTATTATAGTTCTGTGGCTAAAACCACCATCAAAATGTTTTTCTAGAAGCCAGTAACAAGACACACCCTTTGAAGTTGAGATGGAATACTGTATGTTTTAAAAATAAGTGTGTTAAGGGATTCAAATTTAATTCAGTAGTATGCATTCTGATTTACATATGATAGTAAAAGATGGCTGTAAGTACTGTTCTTTGTACAAGTAACAAGACACACCCATTTAAATTTACATATGTATGCATTCTAAATTAATTTATTTAAACTCCTGAATGCCAAACTTGGTCAAAACAAGTGCAATATCTTCCTCTAGGGGGCGGTAAACTGCACAATCTTTGTAATGCTTTGCAAGCTTTTTCTCAGTAGGTACATTTCAATAACTTTTGTTTTGCTACAGTTCTGTGAATAAAACCAAAAGCTAAATGTTCTTTTATGAACAAAAAATAAGACACAGCCATTTGATTTGAGATTTATTATTTATACATTTCACAAGTGAAGCATTTAGATGGAATAATTGTGCTTTTTTTTCTCTTCGTTTTGCACTTTGCAGACAGTCCCTTTCCTGCACTTTTACATTACAAGGTCTATTAGTTATAATTCCTTAAGGCACATTAAAACCAATAAAACACAATGTGTGTTCTCTTCTACATTTGAAAACAATTACAGTATCGTTCTTGTCATTGTGCTAAATCTTTAAAGAATTATTGAAGATTTTCGAGGCTGAATCTCTGACAAAATGTCAAACGTGAAACGTCGAACCAACTTTATATATTTTTACATTTAGACCACCTTAGTTATTAACTGATATCAGGTTGTGAAGATACTCTAATGAGGAAATGTCCCGAGTTGCTGCACCACCGTTACTGGTGCTGTCCCTCTCTCTTCCGCTAGAGGGTAACATTACAACACCCGCTAAACACAGAACAGCACACACTTCCTGTGCTCGCTCTAGTCGTTGATAAACAGCGAGCACATGCTGAGCACAATTTTTGTCTCATAACAAAATGACAACAACTTTGATTTAAATGCTAATTTATTAGCTTGACATTTTGCAGTTGTCATGTCTCTGCTATTACACGCTGCACAATGAAAGACTTCACTACTCCGGTATGTATGGTGTGACAATCCTATTCACAATATACCGACATAGTAGCTTAATTTGTAGTCGCATTACTGTTTATATACATGGTGCATTTTTCGTTTTCATTATAGCTGTTTTACCTGCCAGTTTGTTGCATTATCCAGTGAGAGTTTGTATATGTCAGTGCAAAGTCATTTCATGTTTTCATTGTGATTTCAATTATTTGTTTTGCAATAATGTTATACTTAAACATAATGTTTGTAGTGCAGTGCACACTTATAAGTGCACTGATTTACGCAGCTGTTTTATTTGTTAATAGGGCACTGATGGATTTTATAACAGAGTTTACCCCAGCCATGTCATGTGTGATTTTGTCTGTCTCATCATTGCATGCTGCTTATCGGCTATTCAAGGTAAACATCCATTCAGTGTCTTGAATGCAGCAACTGTTAGTAAGACGCATATGCACTGTTATGACTTTACTTTCTCTTTTTGCAGGACCACAGAGCCTCATCATTGGGCTTCCTCCTGATTGGCCTTTCCTCTGTCCTTTCAGTCTTTTCTCCCAGTAACCAAACTATCAAATCAGTCACGAACGATCTAGAATGGGCAGGCGAATCACTTGGTCCTGCTCTTATTACTTTTGACTTCTTGTGGCTAAGTGAGGACCACATCACTGCTAGTATCCTCCTGATTGGCTCTACTTTTTTCATAATGCTCTCTGATTGGTTATCATCAGATGGGTTGATCATTATGTCACGCTGCCTGGCATTTTCCACCCTCTCCTGTTCGCTGACAGTGTGTGCGTTTGCTGAAAATGCAGCAGGGGCAGTAGGGAGTGTTGCCCTCAGTCTGCCTTTATTCGTTTCCCCAAGGACCAGATCTGGGTCTTTGGGTTCCCTTGTGATGCCTACAGAAGGACTTCTCAGCTGGATCCTTAAAGTCATCATGGCATTTGGGTGCTGGACCACTGGGAAGGCCCTTAATAAATACCTGTTTGATTTAAAAGGCTGGGACTGACTAAAGCAATGGTTTTCAAAGACAACAGAAAACTACAAAATGCTGCTTTCGTACTCATGTTATTATCAGGCTTACACACTCTGTGTTACTGTTGCATATAAAGCCCTTCTCTGTCTTAATAAGCTAACATTATATTGTAATGTACTACAGAAACTGGAGTTTTTTACGTTTGTAATCAAATAATGGAGTTTGCTTATAACATTAAATCCATTACACTGACACTGAGGGCTAGTAAAATCCATGAGCAATGAATAAATTCTTTTTGCATCTACAACAATGAAGTCTTTGTAAAGGAAGAATGGGACTCTGTTTAAACCAGTGTTGCCATGTCCTGTCATTATGAACAACTTTGGTAATTGTGCATGATAAATTTACTCATTAATTTAGATGTCCAGTTATATATGTGAATTTTTTATTTTTTTTTGTAAAGTAATATAATTATTAAGATGTCAAAAATGCAACTTAAAGGGATAATTCACCCAAAAATGACAATTATGTCATCATTTACTCACTTAAACCTGCATGAATATACATAACATTTACATTTATTCATTTAGCAGATGCTTTTATCCAAAGTGACTTACAAATGAGGAATAGAACAAGCAATTCATCATAATTTCTTTCTTCTGCTGAACACATGAATACATTTTGTTTAGTCACTGCAGGTACATGGTTTGTTTTTATTGGGAGATCTTATCTCTGACAACACTGGTTTAAAGATGCTTAGTATTATATGTTTGTGCAGAGGACAGGTTGATTAAAAAAAAAGGAAGCACAGAAAAGAAACATCAGTGTATGCTGTTGCAATAAAAAAAAATTATATATATTTTTAACCTGAATTGGTAGGTTTGGTGAACAAGTCATTAACTTGTGTGATTCAAAATTAGGATTTTGCATGGACTTGATTATATGAAACATGTTGAATAAAATATTAAAACCAAAACCAAATACAGACATTATTTCTTGCACACTGGATGTGATGTTACTTTAAATATCATGCTGATGCATCTTGTTAATGAGGTGTTCGGCAATCACAAAGGACACATGGGAATCGCAAGCCTAGATTAAGTGCTTGTAGTGCACTAATGTAAAATCCTTTTAGGAAGTCTCCATTGAGATATGGTTTTAAATTAGCCATGAGACTTTTATTTCTTCAATATTATGACACTTGTAATAGGGAAAGTGAACGCGAGCATTTAGTATCCTGGAGGCCTGAGCTTAAGGCACTTTAATCATTCTGATTGATGATTATCCCTGGCACTTTGCAAACGATTGTATCATTAGACAGAGCATGGTATCAATAAAGTGTCCCATCAGTTTTAAATGTATTATAGTAGCAGTAACCCTCCTAATTCTGCCTCAGTTTAGTGGCGCTAGCTAAGGGAGGCACCTTTTGGTTTTGCTTATGTAATTGACTGTGGAATTGCTTTTGCTTGTACTTTTTGAAAACTCCTGACCCTCAGTATTAAACTTAGAGGCAAAGTATACCCTTTATGCCTTATTTTTGCCTAGTAGTCAATTAAACGGACAAAAAACAATGTCCTAGTATCTAAGCACTGGAATGGATCACATAACCTTGCAAGTGGGCTCATTTGACTTGTAAACAACTAGCAACCACCTAGCAACAAACAGTCATCCAGAACTCCCTACCAAACAACAACCAACCATTATAACAACTACCTAGCAAACACCTTTAATCAACCAGAACACTGTAGCAAACACCCAGCAACCATGTAGAATACTCTAGCAAACACCTAGACCCCAACGACCATCCAAAACATTCTAGAAAACAATTATTACGTTACATGACCATAGCAAACACTTAGCAACCATTAGAAACACCCTAGCAACAACATAGAATACTCTAGCAAACAACTAGCTCTAGCAACCATACAGAACAATCTAGCAAATATTTAGCAACCATCTACAACACCTTAGCATGCACTTGACAACTATCTATAAGTACATTAGCATACCTTGGCGTAGTGTATTGTAACTTCATTAATAAAATAAATGCCAAGTTCTGTCATGAAACTCTAGATGGCGCAGGCTGATGGGTCATTTATGATTTTAATGATAATTAAAATTAATGATATTCACAGCATTAAACTACTTGGAACAAGCTGATTGGTTCATGTTGCATACACAGCCAATAAGCTTGCTGCTTTGCATTTAAATGGCTGGTTAGCATCCACTACAGCATTTTGCAGTGCACTTTCAGAGTTACTCTGAAACCCTCCACCTTCCCCAGCTCCACCTGTATAGACCGCTATGGGTTATTTTCTATGCTATTTGTGCAGCAGCAGTATGTCTTAAATACTCACACTCACGGCATATGTATTGGCAGTAGCAGCAGCAGCAGCAATAATCTATAAAAACAACAGTGTAGCAAAACTATTCCGCCAAGACCAAATACATTAACATTGTCATATACATTACCATGCTAAAATCTTCCGACAGTTGTCATGAGAGAAATATAAACACAGTTTTCCCCTCTCCCCATTTCCCCCTCCATTGAAATTGCGTTCCAGGGAGATCGCTTAAACCAGCGAACTAAGAAACATTCTGCAACAACGGTGTATAAGTGGTCCAATTTTGCATTCATGTATTTCTATCATGACAACTCTTGGAGGATTTTGCATGGTAATGTATATGACAATATTAATGTTTTTGGTCTTGGTGGAATAGACCTGCTACACTGCTGCTGCTACTGCTGCTGCTGCTGCTGCTGCAGTGAGCATGTAAGAAATACTGCTGCTACACATATAACATAAATTAAATAACCCCCATATAGCATACTCAAATCCAATGGGTCTATAGCAGAGCTATACAGGTGGAGCTGGGGAAGGTGGAGGGTTTCTGAAGCATGCTGCACCTGCTACAGCAAGCACTGGCTAAGTATTGGAATGTTGAGCAGCGAGCTCATTGGCTGCTGATACAAAGCAAACACCTAGCAACCATCTAGGTTACCCTACCAAACACCAAGCAACCACACAGAACACCCTAGCAACCACTTGGCACATAGCAACCATCATGAATACAGCAGAAATCATATACCATGCTAAAACCACCCAGAACACTTTAGCAACCATGTAATAACACTCTGACAACCTACCACAACTAGTTGCCAAGTTTTGCACCGCAAAACACCACTCTCGTTTTCTTTGGAAAAACTACAAATCTAGTTATTACCACCACAGTCTTCAGTTTACAGGCCGAAAATATCATCATCAGATTTTAAGCTCTATGAGTCTGTGCTAATTCACAATCTTGCTGTGTTAGAAACTAAGGAAACAAATACTTTTGGTTCTCATGATTCATCACCATAGAATCCTTTTCTATGGTTGTCACTCGCTCTCATCAATCTCCATTAGTTTCACCCCACCACTGCAGTGCACGGCACCTCTGTGCTGAGTGTACTCAAACACTGGTGAGGAGAGAGAGGAAGGGGGAGGAGAGAGATGGATATTGAGAGAGGAGGAGAAGAAGGAGGGGAAAAAGGAAGCCAGGAATAGCAGGTTAGACAGATGTGTGGAGTCAAGAGCTGGTGTTGCCATCCAAATCCCGGAGAACAGGCACAGAATCATCATGTAGAGCTTCAAAGCTAAAGAATGATAATGCAGTGACTGCAGCTGTTTAGGATCAACCTCAAGCAGATAGTAAGACTCTGCAAAACACTGGGAATAGCATTATTCTCTGGAGCTCGACAACAATGGGAATGTCATCCAGACTGGATTTGCTGTGGTGGATTTTCTTATGGTGCAGTGGTTCAGTAACACTTGTCTGATTGCATTGCAGTGTGAGAAGAGCAGAGGGATGCTGTGAAGCCAAAGCATTTATTTCCAGCCGCTGTCGTTGTAACATCCATACCTCAGGAAACATGTATGCCTTCTATTCTCTGCTGGTGTACATCTTCTACACCGTTTTCAAAAAGGAGGAGGAGGCAGCACTTGAGGGGGCGTGCGCAGAATCCCCAGAGGTATGTGTGGCCACAGCAGACAGACGCCGATAGACATGCTAATATAATTATGCATTCTCTATTGTCTGCATAAAATATGTGCAAACGATTCTTGGAAGAAAAATGGAGTGATTTGATTTTTTTTATTATTATTTTATATTTATTTAAGTAAAAAATAATAAAATGTTTATAAAATAAATCGAAACACACAATAAAATAAAAGGATTTTCTAAAATATTATACAGTCAATATAAAATATAATATTATAGCCAATATAGAAACTAGAGGCAATTTCACAGAGGTGATAATTCAATAATGCACGTATCCTATGTCCTCAGTGGTGGCTTTAACACCTTCCAATAATCACATTCGTCTTCCTATGTAACTGACAGGAGCCTGGCCATGTTTCCATGGAAACAGAGAGCAAGGGGAAGGGTAGCCACACCCCCAGGTTGGGCAAAAGAGGGTGTGCAAGTCTGAGTGATTCGAGTAAGGATGTTTCTATAATGTTGTTTCATTACATGATGTTCTAAATACAATGAAGTGCTGCTCTATGCACTCAGTATACCACCACAATTGCCTTTTAAATTGCAGGCAGCAGTAGTGATAGCGATGGGACGTCCCTCAGTGATGAAGATGATGAGTTTGATGAAGGTCATGGATTACCTGCCAAAACACCATTAACAGCTTTCCTGTCTTTCAAGCAAGAGGCAGAAAAGAGAAGAGCCACTAATTCTCCAGCAGAACCAAATGAAAAGGTGAAAACCTACAAATAACATTCGCATATACCACGTTTCATAGTGGTGGTGGTGGTTTGGTGAAGTGGTAGTTTGCAAGATTTCAAAAGGCCACTAATTGTATGTATTTATCTTTGACACATCTTAAAATGCAAAGTTTTTTTTGTGATTATGAATAATTCCTCACATTTTGTGGCTTGAAGAGGTGTGCTGTTTTGTTTCAAAATAAGTAAATTTAATAAAATGACAGAAAAGACTTGCATTGAAGGATGTTGTTTTATGGTTTTAGTTTTGATTAAATAACCCTGCCATCAAGTAACCACCCAAAACCCTAGCAACCTCTCATAACACCTTGGCAACCACATTGCAACGTGCTAAAAACCTCACAGAACACATTAGCAAGTGGTTTTTAAGCACTGGTCACATTTTCTGAAAGAACGTGTAGAAATCTAGTTAAAGCAGTTTTTATTAAATTATTCAGTAAAATACTGAATGTGTATTTTCCAGGTGACAGAGTCTCCATTGCTGTCTGTGATGTCACACCTCCTGAGTTTTCTGGAGCAATATTCCCACCTGCAACAGCTGCAGCAGCAGGCGGATCAGTACCGTCTGCAGCTGCGCAGACACCGCGTCCAGCACCGGCGGAAAATGAAGGCCCTGCGTGCCTCCTACCGCCAGCGCCTCAAAGACAAGAACAGTGTGATTAACAGCCTGGAGGAAGTGATTGCTCAGCAGCAGAGCCCATCATCTGAAAATGAGGGTGAGACCTTTTGAACCTAAAGAAATAACAGAATGTGTTAATAACAATGAGTTTCATATTAGATGACGCTTGATATTACCTCAATATTGATTCATTGGGGGATGCAAATCTGTTACTAGCCCTGTTGTTTGGTCTGTCTGAAAGTATCAGACTATTTGTAGTTCACTATTATATTCTTTGACAAAGACCAAAAAATTGTGGTACCGGGTTTATGTATTTTTCAGGATTCTTATAGTTCAACGTCAGTCGTGAACAAGACGAGGACACGTTCACATCATGTGGTCTGCTAAAAATTGTACTTTAATTAAATGAGAACAATGAAGAAAAAATGCCAAAAATAGCAGACTGGTGGTTTTAGAAACCGCGTCTGGCAGTGACCTCAGAGCTACAGAGGGCATCTGGACTCTCTGGTGGTCTGTTTGTCCTCAGACATCACCAGATGTTCCTCTGTCAGCTGTTACAACAGGTTTCCTATCAGCCAGACTCACTATTAAACATTGCATGGGTTTAAAGTGCACTTCTCTTGCATTAATTCAATGTCAGATGTACTTGTCTTTGTAGTTCAGTGGATGCACGTGATCCATAATGCCATCAGGATTTACTGAGCTATATTAAGCCCAGAGGTGTTTTAAAAGGAGGTTCAAGATACTGGCAAAATCAGCCAACAAACTCATGGAAATTCACAAGTATTTTATGTTTTGGTGAATTGGTGGCTAAAGATCCATTTACACCAAGAACGATAATTATAAAGATGACTATAGCACCCACACCAGCACACAATAACAATGTTTATTAGTGCTGCAGTTATGCTGTCTGCTGCATTAAATGCTTTAAAGTCAGGTGGTAATTCTGATTGGCTGTCAATATATTTGTCAAATCTGTGTACTCATTTTTCCACAGAATTTTGAGTGCTGCATAATTACATCATGACAAACCCTTCACTAGCAATTATCATCAGCTGTGACTTGAGACGAAGCTGACAGAGAAAATATAAGTCCATTTCATGATTTTAAGATCCCTCTAAAAAAATAATAACCATGCACTGGTTAAGTGTCTAGTATTATATAATGAAATATATGAAAAATGAGTTCATATGTTGTTTGTAAAAACTGTATTTCGATCAAAGGAGAAGGTGTATTGTTATCGTACAGCAGGGCTAACTGGGCTATGCTAAAAAACCAGACACACCTTGCCAATTTTTTTCACGATACCAACATCTCTGCAGACATTTACATTTATCCATTAGCCACCTGAAATACAGATATGATTCATGTTAATCAGATGGCTAAATGTCGTATGGAAATGCATGTGTTTGTTGCTCCTGAGACCTTAATATTTTTTATTAGCCATGTAGTAAAAATACCCATCTGCTAAGCTGGCACATGTCTACAGCACTTGGCATGTTTCTCTGAGGCTCACAGAGATGAATAAAACATTGTAAGAGCTGCTTCTCTTACAAATGCAAGTGCACTTACAAACACTAGCAGAGCTGAACTTCACGTGCATCGCTGCTAGGAATTATATATATAAACCTGGTGTACAGTGGAAAGGAAATTCACCTTTAAACAATGAAGGTACACTTTTAAAAATGAAGGTTCTTTATTGGAATCAGTGGTTCCATGAAGAACATTGAAAGGGAAAGTTCAATCAAAAATGAAAATTCTGTCACCAGTTTCTCACCTAAAAGTTGTTCCAGACCTTTATGAGTTTCTTGCTTCTGTTGAGCACAAAGAAGATATTTTGAAGAATGCTGGTAATCAGACAGTTGATGGTAGCCACTGACTTCCACAATATGAAAAAAAAAAAAAGTCAATGGCTAACATCAACAGTTTTTGTCTACCAACATTCTTCAAAATATCTTCTTTTGTGTTCAACAGAAGAAACTCCTGAGTAAATAATACGTAAATGATGACAGAATTAAAAAAAAAAAATTTGTGGGGGGGTGACCTATCCCTTTAACATACATGGAACCTCTCCATTTCACAAAAGGTTCTTTATAGTGGAAAAAGGTCAAATGTTCTACACACAAAGAAAAATAAAAGATATTTGAAAGACTTTTTAAAAAAAGCTTTACATTTTAAGAGTGTAAATATGATTATACATTATTATGTAACAAGAAAGAGACCAGTAAACCTTCAGTAGCACAGCTAGGAAATTGGTGCTGGTTTAATGTTCATTGCGCAAAAATATTTGACAACAGAAATCAGTCAGAATCAAAGAGAAAGTTGATTAATACTTAATGAGCTTTTTGTCTAAGTCTGTTCCTCCATCACGTTTGTTCCACATCACGTTTGCAGTGGTGTCCCCGTGAGCGAGTCTCCATTCATCCTTCCCACCAATCCACTCACTCCCCCCGAGAGACAGATCTGACACCGCCTGCCTCGGTAATTAGTATACAGCTCAGAAAGAGACAGAATCTCTGACTTGGCATATCAATAATTAACAGCAGGAATTTAAATAATATGTTGCAGAGCAGTTAGGCCACCAGGCACGTTGCACGGGACTTTGAGTTCAAAACTGGGGTTATTGAGGTTGTCTCGAGTCATTGCTTAATGGAGTTTTGCTTAATGGAGTTCTAACCTTTCTTATAAAAAATAACAACTGGAACAAATTTTGAAATGAAGTAAAAATTAATGTGATTTGCAAAGGAGTCAAATTTTGAATTTAGATTATATTCTTGGGCTTTGATTTGATATCTTGGCAAACCCGAGAACAGCTTGCACAACTCATGAAACATGATGTTACGGGGCAGTTTTTCTCAAGAGTTTACAAATGTCAGATCTCAAAATGCTTTCAGATGTTCTCCATTTAATGCAAGAAAAAAACAAAAGTCTTTGTGATATTTTTATAAAAAAAGAACTTGGGTGATCTACATAAAACACATTTATAAAAAATAAAATGTGGATATTTGATCTTGTCTTTAAGCCCTTTTGGGTGTGGAGGTCTGTTTGGGAAATCAATATATCATTTAAGCAGACATTATTCATGTAAATAAAAAGATAAAAAAAAGAAAACGTTAGAATAACTAGAAAAAAATATATTTACTTTATAAGTGTTAAAGACAAAATATTTATCTATGCAATTATGAAGTGCTTAATAATTGCATTTTTAATTTATCTTTTTCTTTTTTTATTACCGTTTTAATGATTGAATCACTTGATTGATTCAAAGTCAGTATGAATTCAATTAAAAGTTGTGATTACTTTCTTTTGAGGTTTTGATTTTCTTATTTATGTTTTATTTAATATCAAATACCATTTAATTAAATATCTAATTATTATTTAATTTCAAAATTATTTAGATTGTAACTATACTTGTTCATTTATTTTATCTATTTTTGTCATTGTGATTTTTTTTTAACCTTTAATTCTGTCAATTGGTTTATTGATATCTCATTGATTATTGAGTAACACAATATTTATGCACTAATATTTTACATTTAAATTTAGTCATTTATCAGATGTTTTTATCCAATGTGATTTACAAATGAGGACAAATGTATACATTTAAGGGCAGGATATGGTAATACTGTAATTTCATACCTCTTTTATTTATTTTTAAATGAAACAAATAATCACTCATTTTAATTTATTTCAATTTTTAGCATTCTTTTGGACTGATTTTGAAGTCAGATGAATGATTTACTTTATAAAAAATTATTTTTTGAAGTTTTAAATAAAGCAAAGATTATTGGAGTACATTTTACAGGAAAATACGATTTTAGTCTACTTCAAAATGTTATGTTTAATTCAGTGTGTTATTTGCTGAATCTTTGTCACCTTGTCAATTTACTAGCAATTTCTGAGTAAAAATGGTTTTCAATTTTTTGTGTACTCTTGAAAGTCCACTCTGAACATCTATGACGTGTGTGTGTGTGTGTGTGTGTGTGTGTGTGTGTGTGTGTGTGTGTGTGTGTGTGTGTAGGTGACTGCATGCTTCCTGCAGCGTCTCCAGTTGGGCTGCATAAGTTGGTTCAGTCTCTTTGCGGGCTGCAAGTAGAGAAGAGTCAGCTGAGAGGAGAGCTGCGATTGCTTCATTCCCAGCTTGAGCAGAGAGAACAAGATCGCCATACTAACATACAGGCTTTCCAACAGCAGGTGCTCAGCATTATACTTCCCCTCTATTCATTGAGTCACCGATTCTATTCATTCATCCGCTCATTCAACCCACCAAATTTATTCATGCAATCAGCCATCCATTGACAATCAGTGTTTTTCATAGCAGGTCTCTACATATTCCTCTCTGTCTACCACATCAATGATTGTTAAAGTAAATTGGGTTTCCAAAATCAAGTATTAAACTCTGTTGGCTACATCTTATCCATTTATCTGTTAATTCAGTTTCACCCCCTTCACCCATTTTTCCTAAGCTGACAGCATTGATTTTCTCCCTGTAGATAGAGGAGCTGAAGAGCTGTATTGAAGAAAGAGAAGAGGAGCTGTCCAAACTCAGAGTTGCATCGGTAAGCTTTTGGAAGAGTCTGTTCCAGTGCTCTGCATTTGAAACTGAGCACATTAAAAACCAGGCCAGACAGTCTCAAAACCATTCATCACCAACAGTTTATCTGGGTTGTGTCATCAGATACTTTTTCCAGGCCAGCTGCAACTGTTTTGGTGCATTTTTTTTCCTTTTTTTTTTTTTTTTTTTTTTTTCAAGGGGGTGTAAGAGTCTGAGAAAAGAGTGTTTTTTTTTTCAGCAGAGAACGAGAGTTTGAAACACAGCCTCACAGTGACACAGGGTCTTCTGCAGCAGCTGTCAGTCATCCCATCCCAGTCCAGCTCTGTGCTCATCAAGGTAAAACTGGCTTTAAATGCATTGGGTATAATGTAGATCCCTCTATCTATCTATCTATCTGCATATATGCGACAATCAACAAATAGAAAAAACAGCAGCAATAATGACAAAACAACAGTTAAAAAAAGTCAGCAAACAGCAAAACAATAATCCTATAATAGTAACCTCTTAAATTATTCATGCTGCAATGCATGCTGGGAACTCACAAATCCTTAACATTTTTGCAATATTGAAATGAACATTTTGAAATTGACTAGTTAGGACTACATTTAGGGGAATTCTTTTATTATTCTGTTGAATTATATCTTAATATGGCTTTTATGTAGTTTCAAGTAATTTCTTTGTGACAAAAAAAGGTCCTGTAAACTAGAAAATATGTAGTTGCTTTTTTACAGTGTAATGAATGGAATAACAAAGTGGCTCTACAAAAGTACACTTCTTTTTTTTCTGTTTTAAATCAAATACAAAATGCAGCCTGTGATGTGAGGTTGTACTGCAAGCCCATATATGGACATAGGACATGTTTTATACAAATTACAAGGTGCACACACTCCCTCATTTAGAATAAACTGAATTTTCAACCTTCTAAACCTCTGCACACATAAATGAGGAAATTGTATGAAATAATTAGTGTACTGCCTGACCCTGTAGGAAAACGAGAACCTGCGCAGTCGCGTTCTGCAGCTGGAGAGTTCGCTGCAGCAGCAGGCAGAGCAGCTGTCACATCTGGAGCACCAGAGGGAGCAAAGCGACTGGAGAAAAGCAGAAGAGCTCAGGAGACGAGAGGAGAGCATGAGAGAGCTGCGGCTCGAATTGGACAAAGAACGCAACAAGGAGCCTGTGGTTAAAGTAAGAAAAAATGCAATAATATGAACTTAAAAACCTAAAAAAAAAAAACGACCAACAAACTTGATAAAAATGAACTTTTATTCCCATAGTATGTTACTCAAACTGTGGAGGTAGAGTCACCTTCAACTCTACGCCAGCTATCCAAAGCTAGACAACAGAATGAACATCTTTCTGAGAAGCTAAGCAATCAGAAAGAACGATGCCAACAGTTGGAGGAGAACATCCGGCATTCAGATGAAGTCAGCTGCAATTTGCAACACAAGGTTTTCAGCTTTATCCATTTGTGTTTATGATTGTACATAGTATAACTGCAGCTAAAGAACTCAACAACCTCTGTTGATGGTTTCTCAAATACAAAACTCATGAATTCTACAGTGTATGTCACAAAACTGTAGAAAACCTCAGCTCTTCTAAAAAAGTATTGGCTCAACAGATTGCTGCATATGAGAGGGAGATTGGGACATTAAGGGAGGAGCTGCTGAAGGAGATCGGACATCTTGAAGAAAAGAAAGAAGCGGCTGTAAAAGCGGCAGCTAACTGCTCTCAGGAGCATCTCCAGAGCCTGCAGGATCAGTTCACAAGTGAGTTTACTGTATATATAGTACAAATCTTATTGTTCATGCCTGTTTCTTAAAGGAACAGACAATACAAAAATAACAATATGTTGAAAGTGTACTCAGTCTAAGGCAATCCAAGATTTAGATGAGTTTGTTTTTTCTGCATCCGAACATTCATCATTTGCTCACTAATGGATGCTCTGCAGTGAAGGTGTGTGCTATTATGAATTATAGATTAATAATTTCACCAGAAGCGACAGTTTAGCGCTAAAATGCTTTAGCATCTGAAATTTATATATATATATACAGGTATATATATAAAAGTTTTTAACTTCACAAGAAATTAACTGATGAACTGATGAAATTAACTGAGTCATGTTGATAATTTGTGGATTATTGTGATGTTTTTATCAGCTGTTTGAACTTTCATTTTGACGGCACCCATTCACTGCATTAGGGAGCAGGTGATGTAATGCTCAATTTATCCAAATCTGTTCTGATTTGGAAACAAAATCATCTCTATCTCGGATGGCCAGTGGATAAGACCACTTTTTAGCAAATTTTGTGGGTGAATTATTCCTCTAAAATGCTTTTGGTGATTTCAGGAATGGTGCACTTTAAATCATCTTACAGTCTTCAGCGTGTGCTCATGAGCGCCCCTGTTGTTGACATTGTTAAACGTGCATCTTAAATGCAGCAATGCATTCAGCTTAGTTTATGTTTATGTGTGTAACTTCCAGCCCTCCAGAAGCGTCTTAGTGCTCTGCCTCCCACATTACGCACCATGAAGACCGATTATGCCAGCCTTCGCAGCCAGGTCCGCAACTTTTCAGACTTCTATGGAACAGCTATCAAAGAAGCCAAGAAACAGGTACTGCAAGCTGCATGAACTTATGTACTAAATGTAGAACTTTTAAGATCTAAGAGTTGATATAGTCACATTTTATGTGTTGCTTTTCTTTTATGAATATTTTTTAAATATTTCAACAGATTATGGCAGCTATAAATGAGATGTCAGAGGCCAACAAAGACCTTTTGGAAAAATATAGAAAGGAGGTAGCTCTCCGCAGGAAGTACCACGAGCAGCTGGTTGAGCTTAAAGGTAGGCAGTATTCACCATTCTTTCACCATATTTTTGTCTAAAATGCAAAATCAAAAACAACTTGTTTTTTTCACCAGGTAATATCCGTGTGCTGTGCCGTGTTAAGCCAGTACTGAAGGAAGATCAACATGAAGAAGGCCAAGCAGTAGTTGTGACAACAGACCCCAATAATGAATCTGCACTCACAGTTTTAAGCAAAGGAAAGGCTAAAAACTTTGAGCTGGATAAAGTCTTCCATCCTCAGGCCACTCAAGAAGAGGTAAGCATGGTAAAAGTCATATTCAACCTCACTATCACTAAATTGGTCATTTTCATGGCCAATATTAAAATTCTATACTATCTAAAGCTATAGCTATCTAAAAGAACTCTTTTTGATATGTATTTTTGACTATTCTTGGTCTTTATCTCTCAGGTGTTCCAGGAAATTGAGCCACTCATCACATCCTGTATAGATGGATATCACGTTTGCATCTTTGCTTATGGCCAGACAGGATCTGGCAAGACCTATACTATGGAGGTAACGTATAGGGATCTGTAACGATATACCAGTCATAACACACGGTTCCAATTTCATACTTTTGACCCAGATGATCTGTTTCCATTAACTATTCAATAAGACTGTCAGGTCTCATTAACCATCCGTGTCTGCTCAGGGAACTGTTGAGAACCCTGGCATCAACCAACGAGCCCTGAAACACCTGTTCAATGAGATTGAGGAAAGGAAAGACATGTGGACATACACCGTCAGTGTCAGCTCGGTGGAAATTTACAACGAGGTCCTGAGGTATTGCACTTTACCACTTTATCATGCCAAAATCTATGGTGGTTGCCACTTAAATGTAAGCACATACATAGAACACATCAAATATGGTAAGTGAAAGCTCAACTGTACTTGCTTGACATGCAAGAAAAAACCTCATTGGAAAAACCAATGAAAAAAATCTCTTTATGTACTTTTTGATGTGTCAAACTTTTGGTTTAATGGACTTTCAATGGAGGAACAGAAATGTCTAGTTTAATTTTTGGGTGCACTAACCCTGTATTACAATTAAATCATTAACATTTTTTTTTTTACTGTTAACGTCAGAGATCTACTCACTAAGGATGGAGAGAAACTTGACATCAAGATCAACCCTGATGGGACTGGTCAGCTTCATGTGCCAGGACTCAGGGTCATGGAAGTCAAAAGCTTCCAGCATATCAAGAAAGTGAGTTCATATGTCAAGATAATGCTGACTTTACAAAGACCACTCTCTCCAACGATCTGTTGTTACATTTTGCAGATTTTGGCCATAGCTCGAAAGAACAGGATTACATTTGGAACTCAGATGAACCAGCATAGCTCTCGATCTCATGCCTTGCTCACTGTGACTGTGCTGGGCACAGACCTCGCCAGTGGAGCCAAAACCACAGGTCAGTCCCAACGATTATGGAACAATTTAGATTTGAGTTGTGTGAGAATTTTCAAAGTCACGAGTTCCCCCTCTAAAAGCCATCACTATGCTTGAATGACCATAATCTGTGACCTCTCCTTTACAGGCAAGCTGAATCTCGTGGATTTGGCTGGCTCTGAAAGGGTGTGGAAGTCTGGGGCTGAGGGGGAGAGACTGAAGGAAGCCCAGAATATCAACCGCTCACTGCTGGCTCTAGGAGATGTGATCCAGGCCTTGAAGGCCCACCAGACTCACATACCCTTCAGGAACTCACGACTCACCTACCTGCTGCAGGACTCACTGGGAAAAGGCAACAAAACCGCCATGGTTGTACAGGTACAATGATTTACCAAGACTCACTAGCTAACCCTGTTAGCTTAGCTGTGCTATGCCCTTTTCTAAACGACAAATGTGTAAAATTGCCCAGGGTTAAAAGTGGGGTTTAAAAAGAGTTAGTTGGATCACAGCGTTAAAGCGCTTCCTACACTGTAATGTCAATTTTTAAATAAAGCCAATAAACAACAAAGCTCATGTAAAAATAATTTGTTTTCTTTAGGTTTCTTCTCTTGAGAGCAATGTTGGAGAGACCCTGTGCTCGCTAAAATTTGCCCAGCGAGTGTGTAAGGTGGAGCTAGGCCCTGCTGCAAGAAAAATTGAGACGGGGGGACATAACGAAAGCAAAAATTAATGCATACCATCAACCCTCACAAGTAAACACCAGAAATGGCATCATCAACCCTCACAAGTAAACACCAGAAATGGCATCAACTCGAGCCTTGCACTTTTCAGATCCTACTCAAGGGCTACAGTTCTGGAACCATCTCTAATGCCACATAAGTTCCAGTTTCTTCCATCTACCTAACAATGGCTTTTCTCCACCAGCTGATCTGCATGTCAAAGTCTCACCAACACCACCAATATCTAGACAAGCTCTCTCCATCACCATAAGCTCAAAATATCACAGAAAGTTCTCCACAAGGAAGACTGGTGAGGATATTTCAGTGAAACTTGCATAAAAAAAAAAAAAAAAACTTTGTGGAGTCACTACACAAGAGGCCACAGTATCTTAAGTGTGTAATGCTTGGAGTTTCTACTGATATTTACTCAAAAACCTTTAAATTGTTTGGTATAATATATAGTCTAGGAAATAATGGCCAAATGTCTTTTTTTGTGTATGATTGGTGTGGACTTCTATGATTGTTATGTGTGTTGAACCAGCCAATCTGTCTTTTATTAGGTTCAGAGGATGTGAGTTCAGCCAAATTGCACGAGATCAGCATTTGCTGATTTTATTTCTCTGACAGAGGTGGTGGCTTAGCATTTTAAGATCCAAGCTAATAACCGTAAGGTCTCATTTTCAACCACTAGGGCCTCGTTTATAAAGTGTGAGTATGCAAAGATTTGATCTTAAAGTGTATGTGCGTTTAAATCCATGCCAACGCTTATATTTGTAAAAACTGCCTTTGATGAGGAAAAGTGCTTAGCATCACGTCAGGGTCGGAGCAGATGTACACACTTTTTCTTGTCAGAGTACTGCAGGTTTTTGGAAATGTAAGCTGTTCTTACAGCTCGCTGTTCTGAATTAAAGGATTTGGATGATGACTGGTGATTTTATGTTAATGACATTAATTAGGAGTCGTTTACAAGGCAGAGAGCTGAAACCATTCAGTTGCGCGCAAGTTCAAGATTATTTGTGATTCATAGATTTCATAACTGAAAGAGAGGCATACATTCATTCTATGAATCACACATACGTATATTTGAGAGATGATCATAAGATAAATTTTAGGATGGTTTCTGCACAACATTTTATAAGTGAGGCCCTTAAAACAGTGATTCATGAACTGACTGATTCTCGAGTTATTTGATAACACCACTCTGCCACTGAAGGAGGAAATAAAGCCAGGATTTGGATAAGAAACCATCTGCTTAAGATGAGAACGAATGTAGCTATACTTCAAAGCATATTGTGTGCAATAGCACCTCTTAGTGGGGAGCATCTCATTTTTTGGTTTTGGCCCAATTGAGTGACCACACAGAACAAAATGTTACTCAAACATTAATATATGTATTTTCATTATTAATTCATAATAAACATACCAACATATCAATATAGTTAAATGATATATTATTATTATTATCTTTCTAGGATGTTTAGGATAATTTTACGTTTAATGTGAAATGTCATTATTGGTCTTTTAGTTTTAGCCATGTTACAGAGGGAGGTGAGGAATGCACTTTATTGTCAAAGACTTGTGCTGTCCATACAACTTGTCTTTTAAACAAAAACATACAGTAGGTCTATAAATTTGTTTCTTTCAAATCATGGAAGAATAATTCTAGAAAAAAAAATATCTGACACTGATTTAATTAACTCTTCTTTAAGCAAAAATATACTTGATTTTATTAAGTACCTGAAGAGACTGGTTCATGTACACACACTAATTTATTCAAACTTAATCTAAATATCTTGAAGCCAGAATATTGTAATGCAGTTGTATCTGTACTATTCTCCTCAGTTATGATATTGTATTCTTCTCTGTAACGTATCTGATTTAAGAACTCTCATATTAATGAGAAAGGAGAAAAATACAACATGGAAATATGAATTTAGCCCTTCTTTATCAGCATTCAGGTTCTGTTTTAAAAGAAGTGTACTGGCATTGGAAAACGTTTTTATCGTAAGACCCAGAAAGGAAAAAGACAGAGTCCATTTAGAAAAGAAAGAACTGTTTACTTATACAAAACAACAAAATAATAAAAATGAGAAAGTCGTCTTTGTGTACTCCATATGAAAACACAAAAATACCTGTATTCCGCTCGTTCTTCCTTTCTGTATTTCAATCTCTCTCTCACAAACACTCACACTTCTAATCACCTGATCTGGATGTGTTAACTCATGCTGAGCTCAGCATAAAAAATCCATTTTAAACACACACTGCTATGTAATGAGGATTTGGGCAGGAAACTTCTAGAAAACCAGTTGTGAGTGACTATCATTCTCAACAGATTCAATCCGAGTCTCCCTCTTCTACGCCAACTGCTCCTACCGCTCCAGCCAGCTCTTCCTCACTTCCCTTGAGCCGTTCTCCTGTGGAATGACACAAATGCCCAAAGACATAAACAAGCTATGAATATCAAATATGTGTTTCACCAAAAACTCTTGTGTGCTTATGTCTGATTTGGTGATCCATAAAATACTTGTTTTTAAGTAATTACAGAATTTTCCTTTAAATTGTGAGTTTAAGAGACAAAAATAGTAATGTTAGGTCTAGTTTGTGCCAGAGGAGCGTACAGAGACAGGAAGTCCATATATGATGTCATTAAGAGATCTCCAGAGCTTTTGAACCTTCTCAGCAATTAGCCTTACATCAAGCCCTGGCGGAGCTCAGTGCAAAAAGGCTCTACAACTATAGTTTCAATATATTACTGATAAAAGAAGTGATGCAGAGATGGATTAATGCTTTAGTTATACACTGTATATTATATTAGTGTCCACACCAAAGGGACGTTCTAACATTCTTCTTGTTGTCATCTGTCACTTTAAATGCTCAAACTCTTTCAATAATGTTTTTAATCATCCATCATCAGCTGGAAAAAAATAATTTGCATTGTTATTTAGTAGATTTGCAATTTGAACAATTATTTAAATTTAGTCATTACAGTTATCATTATAGATATCATCCTTGGTGCAGTCATGTCATACTCACGTATAAGTTCAGCAATGGCTTTCTGTGTTCGCCTCTCTAATTTCTCAAGCTTCTTGGCAACGTCCCTCTTTAGATCCCTATTACAAACACACAACACAAGCATTGAATGAATGAAAATTTAAACTAAAATGGATCTCAATGAATATGATGCATGATTGCGTTTTAAGAAGTAAAAATTAAAGGTTTGTACCAGTCTGGCTTTCTGGGGGCAAGATTGGCCAGATCCTGAGAACACAAGTGAAAAAAAGAGAATACGATTAGTTTAAATTCAGGCAAGGGCTGCCCAGTGATTCTTGCACTGTTTGAGATGACACTTTTCCACTACAAAAGAAAATTAAACATAATGAGAAATAATGATATGTAAATAAGTCTACAAAGACAGAGCACACATATAGTGATGTGACATACAGTCATATGGTGACCCATACACAGAATTCATGCTCTGCATTTAACGCATCCAAAGTGCACACACACAGCAGTGAGCACACACACCGTGAACACACACCCAAGCAGTGGGCAGCCATTTATGCTGCGGCGCCCGGGGAGCAGTTGGGGGTTCAGTGCCTTGCTCAAGGGCACCTCAGTCGTTGTATTGCCAGCCACTCGAACCCACAACCTTAGGGTTAGGAGTCAAACTCTCTAACCACTAGGCCACAACTTCCCCTATATAGTGTAATTTGATTAACTCTTTTGGGCTGTTATTTTAATGAATTGTTCAAAACAAGACTCAAATTATATGTTTGCAGCTCCTACTTCAAAATTTTAATTTTTTGTAAATACTTTTATTTAGCAATGAACTAATCAGAAGTGAAAGCAAATACATTTATAATGTTACAAAGGATTTATATTTTAAATAAATGCTGTTTTTTTAACTTGTCAGTAATCAAAGAATCCAGAATTACGATTTCCAACCTTGATCATAAGAACTGTTTTTAATAATTGAGCACCAAATGCAAATATCAAAATAATTTCTGAAGGATCATGTGACACTGAAGACTGGAGTAATGGCTACTGAAAGTGTATCGTTGCATCACAGAAATAAATTAAATTTGAAAATACATTAAACATGAAAAAAAGGTATTTTACATTGTAATGTATTTTTGCAATATTACTGTATTTTTTTAATCTAATAAATATGGCACTGGTGACTTCTTTCAAAAAAACTTCTCACAAAAACAAAATTTTGACAGGAAGTGTATATATTCAGGAAACACTGGTGCTCTCCATATGGCATCATGTTTGAAAACTGAGACTTTGTATCAAGGGACAAATCCACTCACCACTTCCTCAATCACAGGCTCTGGGTTTGCAGCTTCCAGCTGGTCCTTGACCTTGTCCTCCACTACAGTAATATGAAACAAGACCAGTCAGACAACCTGTAACCCAACACCTGATCACCTGCTCTAACATTATCACCCAGCATCACTATCACTGAACGGTCTGTTTATTTTGCTGGTATAAACATCTGAAAATATAATTTAAAGGTAGAGCCAGTAATATGTCTTGCAGATAAGCCAGAAGTGTTCTCACCTGATGCAGGTTTTGCTTTGGGCACCTGTCGCTCCTTCAGCTCCTCGTCCTCTGGCGTGTAATTTCTCAGCTTCAGCTCTCTGCAAACATAATTCCAGAATTATGTAATTCACTCAGTTATAAACAAGTGTTTTGTCACTGCCCCATTATATCCTATTCAAAAAGATATTGCAAAGGCGATCGCACAAGCAATCACAGGAAACCCCAGTAACCAGCAGGTGGCAGTGCAGATAAACATTTGGTTTGGACCGTCAGCAGCTGGTGCTGTTGGATAAGCGAATCCGGCCTGTGACAGCATCCAGAGTACATTTGCTCACCATGTGTACAAAGCATCCCTTCATCTTTGTAGCACTGGCTTATTAGCATGTAGCACCTGACTGTGTCTAGGGACTGCAGTATCACAGCTGAGAGGGGCAGAACCGTTAGGTCTGTTAACATCTTTGGAAGTTACAACAAAATTGGCTGCTAGATCTCCAGGGAAGCATAGAGGGTTCTTCACAGCTTGATCAACAGAAGATGCATGTGAAGGTTCATATAGGAGACTGAGAATTCCTTTTCATCGAATTGCTCACTGGTTTGTCTCCAGAGATGTGTACCCAATTTGTCCTCAAAAAAAGGGGCTACAGAAGGCCTACATTCATTACCACTTTATGAATAAATAATGTATATTTAGATAAAAACTGATGTACTCACTCACATGTAATTAAGGTAAATGTAATTACTTTATATCCAGACAGCTATACCACATGACATTTGCAGAAGCTTTTCTTTAAAATGGTATAAAATTTCAAAACCAAAGTCATGCGGTGTGACCAACATTAATAAAATGATATCAAGGACAATAAGTCAATTGTGCGACTTGTGTGACTTTTTCTTATCAAAGCAAGGTTAGTGCAACTTCTAAAATGTAATGTGGTGCGACTATCCAAAAACTAAAGATTAAATCAAAATGATCTTTTCCTTGAAAAATATTTTGAAATGTTTTGAAACAATTATTAAGATCAGGAAAACATGTAATAATGTTTTACTTTATGGTTACACCACCTGACATTTTTGAAGCCAATAAACTATAAGTGTAGAACTTAAATATTAAGCATTATTTTATCTTATTTTAAGTGCACAAGCATTAAACTTTTCTTTTAAATGATACAAAAGTTTTCAAAACCACAGTCATGTGGTGCAACCAGCATTAATAAAATAATATCAAGGACAATAAGTCAATTGTGCGACTTGTGTGACTTTTTCTTGACAAAGCAAGGTTAGTGCAACTTCTAAAATGTCATGTGGTGCGACTCTCCAAAAACTGAAGATTAAATCAAAATGATCTTTTCCTTGAAAAATATTTTGAAATGTTTTGAAACTATTATTAAGATCAGGAAAACATGTAATAATGTTTTACTTTATGGTTACACCACCTGACATTTTTCAAGCCAATAACTAGAAGTGTAGAACTTAAATATTAAGCATTATTTTATCTTATTGTAAGTGTATACGCATTCAACTTTTCTTTAAAATTGTATAAAAAGTTATAAACCATAAGAAACCAACATGAAAAGAAAAAGTACACGTCCTTTTAAACTAGTCTTCTAGAAGATTATTTCTTTTCCTTATCATGGACACTCTTATGTGTCACTGACCCGACTATAACAAGCCCACATTCATCACCGCTTGATCTATATGAGTGCAAGTACAGCCAAACCATGTAATTAGATGGGCTGGGACCAAAAGAGATTGTTAATGTCAGCTGTGTCACTATTCCTTTTCAATGCTCTTGGGTGTATGGTTATCAAGCTAAAGCTTGAAAATGGAAAAACATGTCATCAAAAAGTATTGTGACCACTACCTTAATAAAACTAAATTTCACAGCCAAACCCTATCAAGGCCTTGCAAAGCTGCACTAAATATTATGACCCCAAACAAGAGCATTGAAGGGTTTGGGGAAAACACTCAAAACAACAGACTGAAACAAAGAGCTGGGAACTCCTCCCTGCCCTCAGCTTTCCTGAAAAGACTTCCTGACCACCTGCTGAAACAAAACAGGACCACTGGCTTTCCTCATCTACAGTAGATCGGCCAAACAATCCAACACTTTTAGAAATGTCAACAGCTGTTTGTCAAACTCTAAGTGAGCATTTCGAACATCCTGGAGGCTTGAATAATTTGTGGCCAAGGCACTGAGCGAATTGGCTCGAACAGTATCCTGTTTTCTAATTTAATTACATACAGAAAGACGGATTAATGCTCAAGGGGAAAAGCTCTCGTGTTCATAGCGACGGCGCTGAATTGAAGGCCTTGACAGTTTGGTGGAAGGTCTCTAGTTTCTCAGAGCTTGCAAAACAACCGAGGGGAACATCATCAGGCTTCCTTAAACCTAAAATAAGCAGCAGTGGTACAGTAAATCCTGACTGCTGACAAAACTAATTTAGAGAGAACAGAAATAACAAATATGATGTGGTAGGATGGGTTGCTTTGCTTGGGAAAATTCCAAAGCAAGTTGGACGTTTGACATTTGTCCTACCGCTTAAGATGTGACTAAATACTATCTGGCACAGGTAAAAGGCTGAGCTGCATTCAAAAGCTGAGCAGATATTCATTATCTGCCTCACCTCACTTCAGAATTTTGACAGCTTAAACAAAAAGACCAAGCTGTTGCCCAACTAAAGTGGATGTTTCCACTTAATGAGTATGGAACTCAAGAAGCAGAAAACACTTATGCACAATAAAGTACACTACCGTTCAAAAGAAGTCCTTTATGTTCACTAAGGCTGCATTTATTTGATCAAAAATACAGTAGAAGTAATATTGTGAAATATTATTACAATTCAAAACAACTGCTTTCTATTTCAGTATATTTTAAAATATAATTTATTCCTATTATGGCAAAGCTGAATTTCCAGCATCATTACTCCAGTCTTCAGTGTCACATGATCCTTCAGAAATCATTCTAATATGCTGGTTTGCTGACGAGAAACATTATCATTATCAACGTTGAAAATTGTCAGTTTTGCTGTGCTGCTATTTTTGTGGAAACTGTAATACATTTTTTCAGGATTTGATGAATAATAATTTTCTTTACTGACACTTTTGAATGAAAGTAATACTTTTAAATGTAATTTTGATTAATTCTGAATTTTATGTATCCTAAAAACAGACGATTAAATCCCCTCTGTGACTAGTTTATACAAGTTTTTTTTTTATATATTATAATAGAAATAATTGCTTTGTTTTACTAAAGACAAGTAGATTATCTGTCAGTTATAGCAGCAAAGGAAGTGTTAAAACAACAAGTGTGCTGGGTGGTGAATCACCTCTCATTGTTTCCAAACTGTGTAACCATTTTAATAATGCATGTTTACGGAGACACACCTTGAAACATTCTCTGCCTGACAACATTCAATACCACCTTCACCTCAAAAACCAAAGCTAATGCCTCATAGCCACAAAATTATAGATCTATTAAGTGTTAAATAGGTTAATTCTGTTATTTACCCAGCCTCATGTTGTTCCAAAATCATTTTCTTCTAAGGAACATCAAAACTATGCAGGTTTGAAGGGATGTGAGCTCAAGTAAATGACACACTTTTATGTGGACTATTACTTTAACAGGTACTAAGGGAGATGCAGTCCAGATATTGGGTGATGACTGTTTAGGAACCTTTGCAAACTGTCAATGCCAAACACCTCTTGAGCTCAGGGAGGGAAGCACAAGGGTTCTGTGGATCTGAATGTAAACAATGGAAAAAAAGCAAAGAGCTTGAGGCCTTGAGCCTGAAATAGAACTGAGAGCGAGAGAGACCTTTAACTCACAGCCCTTTTTAAGATCATGTAAACAGAGTACAGTTTTGTTATTTATTGCCCATTTAGAACAGGCAGTCTATCCAACACAAACCTATTTGGTTCGGAATGATAGAACTGAGAATTTAGTTTAGTATCTTAATGTATAAATGACACTAGATTTTATATCTTTTACCTGTGTCTGTCCTCTGTCTCAGAGTCCTCCAGAGCTCTTTTTCTCTCAGGCTCTCCATCCTCAGATGCATGTCCCTTTAGTAAATAAATAAATAAATAAATAATTTAGTTAATATAAGCAAAGAGACAAAACCCAAAATAATGTTCCAAAACTCGAATAAGGTTGAGATACAATGAAGCACAGGAAAGTTCTGATACACAAAGAAAGAGCCAAAGCTCTAATGTCAACATTTAATGAAACAAACAAAAAAGGAGTCACTGAACTAACTTAAATAGGAAAGCATTCTACTTGTTACACATTAGTGTAATACAAATTAGTAAAGAACAGTATTTGTTTAAATATCATTCATATACAAAATACAACATCAATTGAGGCGTAACATATATTTTTTAAAGCTAAACTTCCTTCTTTGGATAATAATACGTTCATTAAAGACAAAATGTGTAAAAGTCAGAAGCTAGAATTATTAGAATGCATCTTCTTGACGTCAACTGATGCTAAAATGCTGATAAAACTGACAATAATTATAATAATAATAATAAAATGCAATGCTTTACTGTTATGCTAACTCGCTAACTAAAGCATGTTAGCCCGTGAGCGCGCGTTTCCCCTACGTCTTAAAGAAATAACAATTATTATCACACTCACTTGAAGTTGCCGGTCTCGGAGAGCTTTTAATCTTTCTTTTCTTTTTAAAGCTTGCTCTTGTAAAGAACCCACAGGCTTCTCCATGGTGAAAATAAAGCATGGGTAGCCGGATCAAAGAATCTGTTATCGATTATGCAGTCTGTTCAGAGCTTGGTAGAAGAACACCGAACACATCGATTACTCAACTTGTCAGACTTGAACATGATAAACTAACGGTAAAATATGTAAATAATACAGTTTTATATACAATAATACCCGGACTATAATACAATGACAACGTAATTATAATATTACATGCCTTACTATACAATAAAAAAGTTAAATATAAATAATACATTCATCTGTGCGATGGTAACGTAAGGCCTGTTTAGATCATCTGATTATAGTCACATATGCAGGATTTAGGATTTTCTCTGACTCTGTGAGCATCTGATATGTGCAAGACTTTAATGTACACATGAGCTCAGGTTAGTAGTCTGGATGCATTTTTTTTTATTTAACAAAAAAATCAAATATATAATCATTTACGTACTCCAATATCCTTTAATTTTCCTTTTTCCATGAAACACAGAGCTTCTGGAGCTGAAGCTGAAGATGATTCTGCAGATTCTGTTTTTCACATAAAGAACGTGGATGGTGATTTACAGGCTATATTTTAGCTAACGGCTAATAAGATAATAATTTCATGTTTGTACTGGAAACCGGTAAATGACTGATTTACACACACATACACAAAGAAAAATTACACTTCTAAATAAAAAAATACAATACAATAAAATCAACAGTTTACAACTGCATATAGACTTTAAAACATCATAACAGTAAAATATGTAAGATAGATAACCAATTTGCTACTATGCTCTAAGAAAGAACAAGTAACATTTATGAAGATTGGGCAGATTTTAAGTTAAGTAGCCTAATGAACAACACATTTTAATACACAAACACTCACGGCTCTATGTATAAAATAAAAATTAAATCAAAAACAATTTCAGAGATCACAACTCATCTGAATAGAAAAAATGACCCACACAAGTTCCCCAAACAGGAAAACAAACACCCGGTGACATGACATGGTGTGGTATGTAGGGCATTGCCATGGCAATACAGCTGCCTCTAGGTCCATCCTCTTCCCAGTGACCAAACAGTCACAGAGATGCACTTAGCAAAGGGATTAATACAAATGGTGCATTATGACCACTTCTCTTTTATTTGATTACTAAAATGACAACATTTTTATAAAAATATTTTATTGTTTAAAGGCACCATATTGTAGTATATCGTGTGGGAAAAGGGGTAAATATGTGCTTTGACTTAGAAAGGATGTATTGGTTAAGTTGTGGTATCTTTTAATCTATGTTAAAAGTTTACCGTCATCAAAAGCATATTGCTGTTCCAGTCAGGCACCAGACACAATAGACCCTTCAGAATTATGTTAAATATGGCGGTGTCATTGCACATGCAGTTATAGACAAAAACAAATGTGCCAAATGAAAATGGAAAGACACTAAATGAGATCATTCAGACTCTTTACCAAACACATGTTTATTTGCATAGAGTTTGCATGGCCATATGGATCTTCAATCATTTTGAATGTAAAATAGTGATGTTTAACTCTCAAAACCTTGAGTTGTGAAAAAACTCATCAAGTCACACTGTTTTTGTGATTAACACAACAAGAAGGATTATTAATACTTTATAAAACATGGCAGGCCAAAGGCATGTACTGTATTAGGGATATGTTTAATTTATATGTGTGTATGCTAATTCATCTAGATCCTTTTTGCTTCTAAATGGTGAAGTGAGAGTGTGTTTTGTGGAGAATAATAAATACTGCAGTGTGTTGTGTAGAATAATGATGACACAGTGTGCCTGTGTGTGTTTTGGTTTTACCTGTGCTTTCAAAGCTTTCAGACTCTCCAGCCTCAGGTGTCCACCCCTGTTGTTAAAATAAATTACAATTAACATGAGCAATGTGACAAATCCCAATTACGATCCAAAATCACAGGTAAACCCTGTTATACAATGAATCAGAGCCAATGTCCTAATGTGCAAATTTCAATCAAGATGGAAGCATCAAATATTCAGGCAGCATTAACTGTACATAAACAACATGCACTGCAGAGCCAGAACAAATGAACACTCATCACCAAACAACGCTCAATTTAAATAAGGACTCTATAATAAGGATTTAAAAAAAAAAAAAAAAAAAAGCCTGAGACCTCAGTAGGCTTGAAACAAATTATTGTCTTTTGTATTATCTTTATTGAATTTCACTGTAATTTATGTCTAAGAGCATGGCTAAATCCAGCATAATTACACTTTCATTTTTAATAAACTTGTTAGTGGGGCTTCATTTGATATGTGATTATTTTTCTTTCGTTTTTGGTGAACTATCCCTTTAAATAGGATCTTAGGAATTAAAAATAAAATTAAATAAAATGTAATAATAATAATAATAATAATAATACAAACAACATTCTCTTCCATAATTACTTCTGTATATAGATTTTTTTTTACATACATATTTTGTCTATGTGTGTGTGTATGTGTGTGTGTGTGTGTGTAGAGAGAGAGAGCGAGAGAGAGAACTAAATTGGGACACTTTTGACATTGAGATGAGAGGGAAAACGTCCATTTATAAATTTACTTACTATTGTTTCATATGTCATTTTACTATTTACTTTACTATTGTTTCATATCTATCTATCTATCTATCTATCTATCTATCTATCTATCTATCTATCTATCATCTATATATATATATATATATATATATATATATATATATACACACACACACACACACACTTTTTCCTGTGTACTGGAAGCTTCACAAATTAATAATGTAAATGTAAATTTGCTTTCTACAAACCAAGTCACCACTCCTGCTCTCCAGTGCCATTCCATCCCTGCTAATTCTCACAATCAGCTGTGACATGATGCTCAATGGGTTTCCTTCATCTTGTGCAGCTTTGAGGCTGAACTCCTCCCGGCTATTCCTTGCTTGGCTCTCTACTGCCACTATAACGCTCGAGAGGAGAGGAGAAGAGAGGAGGGGAGTGAGTGCGAACAGGGTAATGAAAGCGTGCACAGACAAGTGCGTTCAACTCCTCTAGAATTCCTCCAGCAGAGATGTGCGTTTATCCAGCGCCTAACCTGCGAGATTTCACAAACGTTGCTCTCTGCATTCTCTAGTTTCTTTCTTCGGAATTGTCATTTTGATCCATCCTCCATCTAAAAGACATGCAACTTTGGGAGAGCTTGGCAACCAGGTAGTGGACAGCTGTACAGCAGCATGCCGTTTCTAGCAAACAGTATTCCCTGGGTCAATCCATGACCACTTCGCTTGTGGATGTATATTCAGATGGTTTGATTGACGGCTCAGTGGAGGGAATACGCAGAAGAGCGAGGGAGAATGGCTTCGAAAGAGCGACTGTACGAGCTGTGGATGTTATATTACACTAAGGTGAGCCACTCGACACCTGCTAGCTTTGGAGTTTATGTTGTTGTATCATGTCGCATCCTGCATATAGTTAAAAGGCAAGAATACTCGCCATAATCCTTTGCCCATTTGTGTAGAAACAGTTTCAGGAAGTGCGCCCGTGGTTATTTTTTGGGAAGGTTGCGCGTGCACGTACACAGTGAAAATATTTGACTCTCGCTTAATATTTCATGTTGTTATGAAGCGACTGATAATTTTGATGACAAGGACTGATGATATTTTCACTAAGCGTAACGCTATGGTTCATCACAACAGGTCGATCTGATGTTTACAGTTATTCTGTGTAGTTCTAGTGTTTACCTGTGAGTCAGGTAATGCCATGCCTCTTCCTGCTCACTTCTCTTTTTCTTTGGATTTTGCAGATAGTCTCTAATAGACAACGTGGTTTGCAAGTTCTTTTATTTGAACTTAATCAACAGCATTACAGTGAATACGATGTAGGCTATTTTTTAATGTTTAATTTTAAATCTTTAATCACAATACCGGGGAACTTTAACTACATGCTTGAATTGCTTATAGTTTATTTAAAATATGTTTTTCATGTATTATTGCTGATATGCTTTATATTTACTCTGTCTCTGAATTAGCTATGTCCGATTTGCGAACGAATTGTTCTTTTGAGTCGGATCTTTTTTAGTGAATCAGCTGAATCGGTTCCTAACGATTTGTTCACGAAAGAACGATAGTTCACGAATCGATCCGAGCAGGTCTCGTAAGCAGTTTACTGACTGCATAGAGAATTGTATGTTTACAGTTTGAGAGTTGACCGTTTTATCAGCAGTTTTATGACTTTGTTTTTATGAGCTGAATCGTGGTTGAAACAAAGTGAACTGGGGCCTATGAAATTACAATGCAACCCGTTTATAATAAAGCTTAATAAAAAATAAAAGAAAGAAAGAAAATATCCAAACAAATTTTCTGTATTGATTTTTCACTGGTGTTTTACCAGTATTTTGATTTGTGTTTTAGGAATAAAATGTCTGTAAAGTTAATGGATAATGTCCTGGCATAATAATAATCAATATGTGTACCTATGGATTTTTTTTCTGAGACATTTAGAGTATATAATATGCCATTAAAGGATGTCAGGGGCAATGTGATTATGTCATGACTTGAAACTCGCTGAATCATTTTTTTTAACCGTTTAGAAACTATTCTGGAATAACCTGATTCACTGAAATGAGTCTGGCTTCTCTTCACTATGAATAAGAAATGGACATGCCACATTAAGAATGGTTATGTTGACAACAGACTAGTGCATACAACGACCACACTGCGCTCTTGCACATTTTTGAGAGCAATTATATAATTAAAACAATATGTAGAAGTTGTGAGTCCATGTATTCCTTCTGAAACTCTGTCATGATGGCCACTTTAGTGGTTAGCAGATGAAGTCTGCTGGAACGGCACACTATTAGTGTTCTTTATGAATGGCTACCATGGTAACCAAAACAGCAGGTGCAGGACACAAGAAGCACCAGGGGTCACCATAGAGAAATGTCTACATGCAGATCACTGTTTTAAGTTGACACTCTTTAAAAAATATTGTATGGTTAGCAGATTGCATGGAAAAGAAGCTTTATAAATTATGCAATAGTGTTCCAGTCTGGTCTTGCTGGTCTTGGCACAAAGTTCTCCAGATAGCTGGGAGTTTCTCTAGATCTCATTCATTTCATAATCTAAAAAGCAGCCCTTTGTCATTTCATTCCCTTTTATTAATAACTTCACACATATAGCTAACAGGGATCCATACCAGACATGCAAAGTAGATAGACTGGTTCCTCTGATTGTTATAGCAGGCAAATGGGTCTGCCTTTTCTCGCAGTTACACTGATATAGATGTGATTTTTTGGGGGAAAATCATATGTGATTTTTGCACACCCATATTTGAGTTAGTTAGTTTCCCCTGCATGGTTGACAGCACAATGCATTCCAATGTTTTGAATCTGGTTTGAAACACCCATTTTAAATGTCAGCTGCGATTTAAACAAGATAAGGTTGAAAATTTGCTTGTTTTTCTCTGGGCTCATGAGGGCTTGCTGTATTTTAAACCCATTTAATGCTCTCCTCACCTATTATGCAAGTCATTTGACCGTAGAATGAGTCCTATGTCCTCACAATGTAATGAGGTCTCATGGGAAGTTTGTAAATTTGGACTGACACAGTGTGTGTCCTTCTTTAAGCTTGATTTTATTTTATTTTAGTTTAGTTTAGTTTATTATTGCAGTTCTATGTTATTTTAGAATCTGGTTGCAGGCATAAAATGTTTGCTCAAGCATAAAGTCAGCATATTTTTTTTTATTAAGTCAAGTCAAGTCAAGTCAAGTCTGCTTTATTGTCAATTCTTCCACATGTACAGTACATACATACAGAGAATCGAAATTGTGTTACTCTCAGTCCCCCGGTGCATACAGATAACACTAACAGTAGAGCCTAAAAATCAAGATCAATATAAAATATAAGATATAACTATACAATAAGGGAATGTAAAAAAGACATATAATAAAAAATAAATTTAAATAAAGCAGCGCAAGGCACATTGCAGATAGAGTGCAAACCAATGAACAAACAGTGCAGATAAAAAGATTTTTAGTGCATAAAAAATGCTTATTCAGTCTGATTAAAGTGACAAAAGGGCTCAAGAGCAGTTATTTTATTTAAACTGACTGATGAGGTGGTAGAATGACGTCAGTTCCATGGTGAATGAGGTAGTGAGCAGACCCAATGCTGCACAAAGTGACTGGTGCATGTCATCGTATGTTAGTGGGTGGGGGGGTGGAAGGACCTGGGGATATGTGATCTGGGGGGGGGGGGGGGTTCATAGTTCAGTGGTGCCTGGGGCAGAAGAGGGACGGCGGGCAAATAATTGTCTTATTGATCTTGTTGTGAATGATTCATTCATTCTATATGTCATTTTTATGAATGTTCTGCAAACATAATTTTTTATCGAAATCTCATAACTGGATCTTCCGGTGAAAATGACAGACTTCTCTTTGGTGACATATGTAGAACATTTCATCATTTAGTCCGCTTTCTCTTCAAAGTGTCAAATATAATAAGATATTATTATCCAAATTGATCTTATTTTCTAACGGTTCAAATTTACAACACTGACAGCAACAGAAACAGCAGATGGGCTGAATGACAATGCAGATTCACTGTCTGTCAGTAGGTGGCACTTTTGGACAAGCGAAATACAGTGGTTACCATGTTTGCCTCTGTAAACAAAGCACTGCTGTGCTTATAACAACTATTTTAACTTCGAAAAACTTGAAATAACTGAAATAATGAAAAAATGTCAACGGACGTTTCTGAAGAAAGCCATTTTACTTTCATTCATTATGTAAATACCGGTAAATATGCTCCCACACCTTGCTCGTCTTCCTAGTGAGCATTTAGTGAGTGGCACGATGAAAAAACATGCGTGCAAGGTCTGAGGTGAAATGAAATGATTTAGTTTTCTTCCCCAGATTTGTACTCCCTTTCTTTTTTTAAATGTAACAGTAATGACTATATTTCGACTAGTATTTCAAGTGTCAACTAGCAGCTGCAGTTCCGTTTAGTTAGCTAGTCAACTAGTCTTTCACATCCCAACTGTACAGAAGAAAAAAAATATGCTGTTACTTTTTCATTTTCAATTTAAAGATGTGTTCAATAATATTTATTTTCTGGCACTGGCCAATATGCAGTCATCTTGGACTTACTGACACCTAGTGGTGTGGATGTAGCATTGCACAAAAGCAAATGTTTGCATTGTGGAAATGCATCATTTGCTGTCAGGCATGATTAATGTATTCTGTGAGGAAATGTGCTCAGTTAGGGGAAGGCTACCAAGACAGATTGAATAGTATTTGGTTGGCTGTCCCCATAAGGTGACCCTCTCCATGTAGAATAAAACAGTCTTTATCACATGTGAGTCTATATGACTTTAAACATATTTTTCATTCGTTTATTTAAGTGTAAAACTTTTGTACAGAAGAGCTCACTGTTAAGCAAGCGTGTTAGATTGTATTTGGCTGAATACTTCTTCCCCGTAAGAGGCAACTGTATACAATCGCAGAAGAACAGCAAAGTTTAACGTCATGTCATTCCGGTGATTTCGCTGTATTTGTAATGATGTGCCAGCTATTTTTTTCTTTTGGCTGCGAGCGCAACACTGCCTCTTTCAGACCACTTCCTCTTGAGTGTGCTGTTCAGAGGACAACATTGATGTGATAAAAACCACTTCCTGCCATGGTTGCTACCATTTGTAACCTCTCTGCACAACCTGTTTGTGAGTTGACAAACACATGGTACACATCATCACCCCAATTCAGCTGAAAACCAAATGAGGAAGGGGTTTTGGAAAATAACAAGCTTGTGTGTGTGTGTGTGTTGTGATTTTTGTGAGTTCGAGGGTTGGTGCTCTATATTCTGTGGAGGACCTTCGTGCAGGATGATCTACAAATAAACTTGAGCTAGTTTTCTAGATCTGTATTTAAAATAGCTTTCAACGATGGAAAAACAGTACACCCGACATTCATGAAAAACAAAATGAGGTTCTGGAGCTTCTAGTTGATGAGGAAAGTTAATGGTGATTCATGCTGCAGAACTCCTATAAAAAAAAAGGACAATAAAAGCACCACTGGAGTTGAGATGAGGAAGAGAAAATGATGACAGCATTAACAGAACATCATAGAATCTTTCACAATTCTAAGAAATTATCATCAACATGAGGTGTCAGACCTGCTGGATGCCCTCATGGTTGCGCAATCATGCCTATTATGTTATATTACAACTATTTTTCGGTTGTTCGTTGCTCCTTGCACGTGCTCCTCCTAGGAGGAGACTGACTTGGCAGGTGTGTATGTTTTTACAGATGACAAACCAGCTTGTACATCTGAATAGATTTTAATATATTGTCACAATAGGCTGAGAGTCCTGGCAGCACCCGCCTCAATTCTCTGAACTGCCATTGTGTACCTTTGTCATGTACCTGTAAGTCAAGTTTTTGAGATTTACATCACGTTTAAGACAAAAGTTGGCATACAAGTTCAAAATCTGATGTGAATGCCAGAATTTCACACGTGAGGATCTTAAAAGCATTTTCAGCTCTTGTTTTATCTTCCCCTCACAATTCTCCAAGCAGAGTAACTTAGAGGTTTCAAATCTTTGTGCTGGTTAGTTCAACACTTTAATAGATGCTTTAAAGTATTCAACAGGGCTTTGCCTTTGTTCATTGTCAGGGAAGTTGGAAAAACTAATTTAACATTCACATTTAAAACTTTGGCATTGATGGTTCCTTTAACATCCATGGAACCTTACCATTGCACAAAAGGTTATTTATAGTGGAGAAAGGTTCTTTAGATTATTAAAATATTCTTCAGACTAGACGGAATGGTTCTTTTAAGAAGGTCCTTTGGCATCACTGTCAAAATCCACCTTTTGGAGAGAAGCTGTTTGCTGAAGAGCAGGTGGGCATAGCTTGATGTCTCTGGACATAATGGCTAAAGCTTGGAGGTCCAACCCTAAACAATAGCCCTAGCCCTATACATACTATACACTAGATCAAGCTCCACCCATTAGGTCCACAGGGGTGGGGCTAGACTAGATTAAGCCCCACCCATTTTACCAATTTGGCTCTGCAGTGAGTACCACTTTTGCTGCTTTTGGAACCTTTTTTAAGAGTATTGTGTTATCCAGGCAGTCTAATGAAATGTTTGCAGTCCATTTCTCCAGAGACATCTGATTGATTATTCTAACAGTTCAATGTCTAAACTCTGTAGAGCTGATTTATTGGATGGCCTGTGCTTTTCTTTATAGGAATCTCTGATATTTGCCTTCTTTGATATATTCTACACCATGTTTTAGCACTGGATGACTATTTATCTAAACTAGGGGTGCACAATAAATATCGGCCGATAATTAATACACATCTTGTCAGTAAAGCAATTAGCTTATATATTAATTAATTATCTGCCGATATTTATTGTGCATCCCTGATCTAAACATAATATTTTGAGAACAAATATCTACAATATTCATTTATTTGATTAAATATTAATAACTTATCACTTTACTGAGGCCTAAGGTCACTACTGCCAAGTTTTGAAGAATGAGACATCTTCATAAGTAGAGTGTATACAGTTACCAATGCTTATCTGCCAAAATCTGCTTTCGCTACGTAATAGTAATGTTTTATCAGTATAAACAAGAACCCATTACAGTCCATGATTGACCACCTAAATGATCTGAGTATTAGGCAGACATGAGAATGAATCTGCACTGTCAAACCCAAAGAGCTACAACATGTACTTTGAACAGCAGATTAATCAAAAAGATACAAAAAGGTTGGCTAGTTCCTGATTTTGTAATGCATTTTATGACTGTGACATATTTTGTTTGAGTCACTGACGTAGCTGCTGACTTGAAGAGGCAGAGGATGTGTGCACACAAACAGACTGTCTGGATAAACCAGAAGGCTGTGATCTAAGCTTTGACTTCAGGCATTTACACTGATGTGCCGATGCTATTGTTTTTGTACAATGGCTTTGTTTTTATGTTGCAAGATGTTGTGTTGTTACTCAACTGCACGTTTTTCTGGAGGCCACATAGAAATGATTCTGTATGAATCTAAATTTTACCTACTTGTTTGCTTATAATTGTCTTCAGCAAAATATCAAACAGGAGAGTTTACATTCATTACATTTTGACCGAAATCTAAGGTAACCTCAAAATGCATTACATAGGGCCCATTGCCCATTGCACGCATGTTTATTTTATTTTATTTTTTGTAACTTATTTGAAAAAAAATGAAACTTTCATATATTCTAAATTCATTATATGTAAAGTAAAACATTTCAAAAGTTTTTTTGTTTTAATTTTGATGATTAGAGCTTACAGCTCATAAAAGTCAAAAATCCAGTATACAAAAAATAAATAATATCCAAATGCATAAATCAAAATTATAATAATAATAACAATAATAATAATAATAATAATAATAATAATAATAATATACATCACAAAATTTTGGCCAGATTCAGATAAAATATTAGTAATACTACATAAACAAAATAAGAAATACTCCTTTTAATATATGATTGTAATGTAACAAAATTACATATTTAAGAAAAATAATATAATTAATAATATTAATAATAGTAATTGATATATACATGACAAATTTTTGGCCAAATTTAAATCAAATCTTATTACTACTACTTAAAAAATATTAAAAATATTAAAAAACAGAATAAGAAATACTACTATTTTAATATATCTTGTAATGTAACAAAATCACATATTTAAGAAAAATAATACAATTAATAATAATAATAAGAAGAAGAAGAATAGTAATTTAATTTAATTTTACATTACCTCTGTAAAATTACAATACTAATATTCATGGCTGTCTTAATTTCTTAATTTACAAACATTAAATCATTAGTTTGATTGGGCAGCTCTTGCATATAGTATACCTTCCTAGCAAAATATGATTTTGGTTTTGGAAGTGATACTACTGAACTCTTACCTATTCTCTTACCTAACTGAAACCAGGATTCTTCTGTGGTTAACGAGATGCAACAACTGTTGTTGTTTTTTTCTGCCATTGATGTGAATAGTATTGTATTTATCTATATAAAATTTGTATTTAACTTAAAATATTTTAATACTGTATGTGCAAATTAGCATTTAGCTGAACATTGGTTTCTTATATTCAGGTTTTCACATAAAATGATTACATAATAATTAATATTAAGTTGATTATTAATATTAAGTAATCAGCAGACCTGTTAAAAACCAGGTAGCAAGAGGTGCTTTAACATTTTCAGTGCTGCAGGGAAATCCACACAGATTTTTAGAGAAAAAATCCCCAGGTGGAGGGATAAGTCCAGGCTGCTGCTGTCAAGTAGCTCCAGTACTTTCCGAGATTTACCCGTGGGACTGCTTAACTATATTTAGCCCTCTTTGACTCATTTAGCAGCTTCAATCATCTGGAAGAAGGCTAATCAGGAACAGTAATTCAGCCATACTACTAATTTGCACAATGGTATGTCATGAAGCTATTATTTATTCTATTAAAATTTCGATCCCCCAGTCAGTCTGTGGCCTAATTAAGAGGAAGTTATAATTTCCTTCTTTAACATTGATGCTTCAAGGACATTATTCTGTTTGCTAGGGTAGTGGGTGAGGCTAGTAGCCGTTGGTGGAGATGTGGGATGTTTGTATGACAGCTGGGTGGGCCTTTTTTATTTGGCTAGGTGTGTATAAAGTTCATTCGTCTTAAATAATTAGGAAAATCTTAAAGCATTTTGAATATGTGTTGCCTCCTGATAGAATATTTGAGGATTTTCACATATATCCTGAGGCCTGTGTTTACTGACATTGAAAATGATTAATAGAAACCCAGAGAAAAACTCTCTTTGTGTCCGCTGAGCAGCTGCGAGCTCTCTGAGCTGCCAGGAATCTCAGACAGAATGGCTCATCTGTGATTTGCCATCTTTACAGAACACCACTGGAGTCAAATAGCGTTCAAGAACTGACCTGAATTTAACTAACTCTACTTTATCATCACAAGACTATTATTAATTGAATTGAATTGATTAATGAATAGCAATTAGTTTCCATGAGTAGGGTACAAACTGGTGTCTCATTAGAGAAATGAATTTGATAAAATATTGTCTAGCATGAAATTAATCTATCATGAAAACTAGTTCATCTTAAACACATCAGATGTCTCCATCCTCCCTTAAAATGGGGATTTTGGTCTGTTCCACATCAGAGGTTTGGACTTTCTTGACTATATCAAACAATTAAATCGCACAACAGTGTTATAATTTTAACATCAGATTACATAAATGTACATAATATTGTGACACCCATTAGGTATTATTGACATAAATAATCTAAATTTTTCCCCATTTTAACCATTTCATTCTGTGACCAAAAGTATTGTATGAAAAAGATATTTGAATATAATTTAAATATAGGCTAAGTCCAATAACTTAACTGTAACTTCAATACTACTATAAAAAATGCAGTTTTTTTAATTTATTGTTAAGTACCCAAAATAATAATTATATACTTATTATTTTCTAATATGTATTTATTTCCCATATTTTAATATCTATATATTGACTGATTAATTCACGTTTCAAGCCCTGTTTTGTACCTTATTCATGGTAAGAATCAGAAAGTATTTACTGTTGCACATGTATGTTTGTGAATACAAAAATAACGACAGTTTGGTTTCACAATATCTGTTTCAGTTCTTAGATCTGCCTAAAACTTTTTCATTTCCCATTATCAATTAAAGAAATTTAGCACGTTGGCTGTTGCTGTTATTTTTGACTGTTTGTTTGAGGAAGTGCAATTTATAATTCTGTTGAAATGTAGCAACCCTGACAGATCATCTAGTGGTGTAACAGAGGTTACAAGACTGCCCACTCTCTGTGTAGTACATACAAAGTATGATTATATTGTTATAGTTCATATGTAAATAAATGGTTTTGTTTCTTTAGAAAAGCATCCAAGATAAAACATGATTGCCGTAGCTGTCTCAATAAATGAAATCTGTGTCAAGTTCAAAATCTAATTTACTGGATTCAGCTGTGCCAGAGCTTAAAATGGAAAACTCATTAAGGGTGATGATATAAACAGTAGGCAACACTGGGCCTACAGAGACACACTGTTGGCATTTCCCCTGTAAAGCTCAGCACTTAGTTAGGATCAAGTGATCAATCGGCAAAGTGACTCAATACCAGCTCAACTTCAGTTCCGTGTCATTGCTTTAAGAGTTTCAATTTAGGGTTCATTCCCCATGTGGTGGTAAAAGTGTTTTTTCATGCGTCAAGTCAGGGCATGTCATTTCCATCTGACTGCTGATTCATACTAAACCAAGCTCAGTCTTTAGGTTTCCCTCCAGCTATTATTTGAAAGCCACACCAAATCTTTTTGTGGGATAAAAGCATGCTTTTACAGTGCTCTCAACCATGTGTACCAAAATGAAAGGTTTCTCTGTTGCACAACTGGGCTTTCAACTCTGTCAAGGTCTTTAGAAAGAGTTCAGTTCAATTACAGCATCATCACATTTTTGTCAGTCAGCCTTAGGTAGCATGATGGTTTACAAACCAGTTTGTTGAAGGTGAATGAGAACTGGGTTTGTCCAGTTTCAAAATGACTTAATGGGCTGTATACCAAATCTTTGTAAGTCATTTGACTCGTGTGAGAAACGGGTTGAAATTTGAAGGAATGGTTCACCCAAATATCAAAAACCAAACCAGTAAGACAGTAGTTCATCTTCAAAACAAAAATGAAGAGTCCATCCATTGAAAGTCTATTCTATTAAAAATGTAAGGCTTCAGAAAGTTCATAAAGGATCATGAAAGAAGTACATATTAATCGAGCAGTTTTAGAGATGTGCTTGTTTTATACGATATACAGATTTTAGGCTTTTATTTGCATATACACATTGATAAACCATACTTGATTGACATGTAAGATCAAACCTCATTGCTTCAAGCAAGTACTTTGAGCTATCATTTAACGTAAGTGATGTGCTCTATGTATGTGTGTTGATCAGTGTTTATATGTGAGTTAAAGCCTAAATTCAAAATATTCATCATAGAAAGAGATCATGTTTCTTCAGAAGACTTAAGCATAAACCACTCTATACATATGGGATTTGTTTTAAGGGTTTATAATAACATGAGTGTGAGTAAATGATGACAGAATTTGAATTTTTTCATGAACAAATCATTTTTTAAGTCAGATTTCTTTCAATGATTCAGTTGATCCAGTTAACAGAACTGACCTGAATGATTTGCTCAAGAATCAGAATGATCCTGTTCTCAAATTGAACTTAATGATTCAGTCAGAGAGGTTAACAGCTCTCTGGACAGGAAGATTAGCAGTGTGCAACGGCTTGTTTGTGACACAAAGTCTCCGAATATAATACACGTTGTATACGTCACTCTTATGAGGTTTTATATAGTGCTTTTTGTCTGCGTGGAAAAGAGCAGCCAGTACATTATTCTAAATTTCTCTTTTTGTGTTCCTTGAATGTAAGAAAGTCATGGTTTAAAACAACATGAAAGTGAATAAAGACATAATTTTTATTCAAAATGTTATGAAAGGTTGCATCAGGTGGCTTACCGGTTTTAGTTCGTAGCAAGATGAAACATACTCCACCAATAAAGCTGTGGTAGCGGCAAAGGAGGAAGAGAACATGGTGACGATGAGCCCAGCTCAGAGAAGACAGGAAATATGGCTCAGTTAAAGTGACTTGCCATTTCCTGGTTGCTCGACAGAAGTACAGACAGCAAGAGAGCAGACAAGAGCAGAGAAGTAAACAAGCGGAGGCGTCATGATGGATTCTGAATGATTCTGATGCTTCCAGGAAGACACATTCTGGACTTTATAGAAGCAGCTTGGTGGGGGCTCAGCAGAGACCGGGGTAACAAGACCCCCTCCACCACACATCACCTGCCATGAGACATGGACTGGCCCCTAAATGAACAACAATTGGTAAAGTTTGTTTCTTTGCATCTTGAGCAGGTTTAGAGTTATTTTACAGTTGCTTTTTGCTGCAGTGCTCATTGTTTCGGTATGCCAGAAGCCCTCTGTATTTTGCTATCAGAGTGTGTACATATCAGAGAGTGTTTTTATGAAGCTGCTGACAGCCCAACTTCCCCAATATGAGTAGGTGGATCAAGTTGCATCATTTAAGCTAAGCAAAGCTCCTCGGTTTGTTCATGTTGGTACACATGTGACTCATTCTTGACAGAACTTTACAGTAAATGTTATTGTGATCTCTCCATCAAAGATGAATTTTATCAGTATTTCCTTAAATTCACTGATAATGATGATGATGACTGAACAAATAAAATTCAGAGTTCTGATTCTACTGCATTCTGCTTACATTGCATTCAAGGTCTACATTTGATCAGTTTCAGTTTTCTTTCTTCTATGACTATGCATTGCTGCATGAACCTTCTACAACGACTTTATCTTATTAAATTACCCAGAAAGGATATCAGATCTGTTTAACTAGGCCTTCTGTTTCAGTTATTATGGATTCATGAGATCAAATAGCAGGTTCGCAGTATGACTGATGGTTTATGCACCTTTGCTGGCATTAGATCCAGGTGTGCATCCATGACCAGCTTTCTTTGCTCCAGCTCATTCTCGACTAGTGGAAAGATTACAGAATTTCATACTTCTCAGCTCAGAAAAAAGGGACTTCTAACAACAATATGATTTGAAGAGCGATAAAGGGAATTTCTTGTAGATTAGGTTGCAATGGTGGCGATTTTAAGATCTGTTTATCAAAGAAACTAATACAGCTACTGATAACTGTTGGCATATGGCAAACATTATGATGTACGCTGTCAGAATTTTTTTTTTTTTTTTTGGAAAAAAATGTACATTAGATATACAACGGGTTGTTACTGGGGCATATTTGTATTGCACAAACAGTTTAATGCAAGACATTATGGATTGTGCAAGTGCAACTTGTTTTTTGTCTCATAGACAAAGCCATTGTCACTGCTTTTATTGCATTACGAATTCACAGTATACACTGTTACATTGCACAAGTTTGCATACCCTTTAGTTTCCTGTTGTGTTAACACAAGTGTGTGCATGCTCTGATTTTGGAGATAGCACCCAGTCATGCTCATGGTATAAAGGTTTTATATGCATGTGCAAAATTACATAATTTCCAAGCTGAATAGCTTTTAGGTTGCCTGAGAGACTGGGCTAGTTGACTGGGTTAGTTGATTAACTGGTATTAAGGAAGTTCCGATTAATCTGGCTTCAGTTTCATTTGACCCCGATAAGATGCGTTTTTCACAAATTATGTGTTCAAAAACAACTGGACTGGGCACAGTGGATGTGGTTTTACAAGAACTTTTCAATTTAGATGCAAAAGGAGTACCCATAGACACACAAAGAGATCAGCAGTTTGGATTATCTTATGTGTGAGTTTGTTTGTAACCTAGACCTCTCTGACCTTGGGGTTGTCCTGTCAAACATGTTTTACAGCCTCTTACCTTTTCCTTTTATCTCTCTCTGTCTTTCAGAAAGATGTCGTTTACCTGCAGCAATGGTTGGAGGCATTCGTGGCGTCTTTTGAGAAGGTCATTGATGTGCAGTCGACGGAGCCTCGTCGGTGAGTCGGTTACATGCTGACCTATCAAAATGTCACAGGCAGAGGGAGTTGATCTGTAGGTGGTCAGGTCCAGATGGAACTCTAATTATGATGGTATTTTAAGGCCTATATTTGTTTAATATCTCATTTAACGGATGGTGAGTTTGAAAAATCCATATTTTGAATACTTTGATTTAGTGAGTTTTGATATTGGCTAATTCAGTGCACACCAGATCTGTGATCTAAAGATTGTGTTGGAGAGGAAGGATCAATTCCAGCCCAATGTTGTGGTTCACCTAGGGTTGCCTATTTAACATTAAGAAAAAGATCAGTTGTATAAAAATAACTTTAGGCTGTCTGGAAAAGATTTTTAGGAACATCAAAACAGCAAAATGTGACGCAATAGCCGAAGACATGCACAGCTTAAAAAAAAAAAAAAATTAATAGATGAAACATTAATTTGTGCTCTGTGTGGACAATGCCAAGGTGTAAGTCCAAGGCATATGTTCAGTGACAGTGAAAATAGTGCTTTGACTTTTTAAATGTCTATTTACCAGTGCCTCATCAAAACAAATGACAAACAAAACAAAAAGCTAAATAAAAGCAAAACAAACAAAAAGCAAAACAAAAAACAAGCAAAAAATAAAACAAAACAAACAAAAAGCAAAACAAAGAACAAGCAAAAATCAAAACAAACAAACAAAAATCAAAACAAAAGCTAAACAAAAAATAAGCAAAAATAAAAACAAAACAAGCATAAAGAAAGCAAGCAAAATGAAACCAAAACAAACAAAAATCAAAACAAAAACAAACAAAACATCGTTCTTTTTCCCTGCAGGCTGGAGGAATGGAGCGCCGATGTCCCCCTCCTCCCCAAGGAGGTGTTGGTGTTCCTCAGCACCCAGCTGTGGCACAGTGCCCTCCACATGTCAGGGCAGGATCAGAGCAGCACTGCTCCACACCCACTGCTCCTCATCAAGTTCTTCATCATCATCTGCAGGTCAGTGCCCACTGAGCACAGAGTGAACACCCTCATTGTCTTTGTGATAATGCCCCAGTGACTCAAACCCCTGTTGATAAGCTTCTATCTTCAAACAGCAGGGATAACACAAGCCGGCAGTTTATGCCAAATTGCATAGCAGATGTGGATCTTTCTTGACTGTACAATAATACCTTTTCTGATGTGAATCTCTGCTTTCAGGAATATGGAAAATATAGACTCTGAAAAGACCCCGGGGTTTGTGTTTGAGACAATCAAGCTCCTAAACTTCTGTTTGACTCAGGTAAGAAGTCAACAAGTCTGTGAAACAATTTCATAGCAGTTTGCACCCCTGCTGATACATTGAGCCATGGTGCTTATGTGGGAAATGCGAGTTTGAGTCTAGGTTTGCATCATTTCATCATCCAGTTCCCCTTCGTCGTCTTATTTTTTTCTTGTCACCTCTCCATTATTCTATCAATATCAGGAAGCCACTGTTATATTCATGATCACTTTTCTAGTTTTACTCTGGTATTTTTTTTTTTTAAAGCTACTTCAGATTTGTTGAACTTTTGTTTATTCCAAACATGCCAATGAAACTTTCATTCAGTTTATTCTATGCAGCTATTGTTATTACTATGCATGTGCTTGTAGTGTTATTGTAGGTTTCTGAACTAAAAGAACAGGTTGAGTCAGAAAGCTTTGGGTGGAAGACCTCGACTTTATTCAAAGGACTGTTTGTGTGTTAACAAGCCAAAAACAGATAGGTTTGTGTATTGTGTAAGACTCATTTGAGTGTGTTTATGTATGTGTGTTACAGCTGAAGAAGCAGCCAGATGATCAGAGCACTTTACAGTCGGTGGTACAACATGGCCTGTTGCTGTGCGAAAATCTCTTTGACCCTTATCAGACGTGGAGGAGACGACAGGCAGGGTGAGTGTGTGTCTGTTAGTTGGGCAGGGTGTTAAACCACTACAAGAATGCGTAGGAGCCATTAAGAGCGGCTAGCTCTGTTTCAGCTCCACTCTAACAGTTAATAACACACCCAGTCCTCACCTCTCAGCTCTCATTCCTTTTTATGCTCAACTGTCTGAACTACGCACAGCACAAACTTCCAAGAGTATGTATGCATCTCTTCAAGGAGCACTGTTCTGCCCATCCACTAATGTGCAGGTTATGAACTGAGGTGTATTATGAAACAGTCCACCTTTCTTGGCCTCTGTAAACAGCCTACAAATAGACTAATGAACTATTTATTAAATATGTATTCATTTTTATTTATTAATTTATTCATAAATGTAATACTAATGTATTTGGCAGATGAATTGAGTAGTCCCTTATACTATATTAAAGTATTACAGTGTTACAATGTTTTTATGAAAACATTCTTTGTAGTATCTTGAGATATTATGTCAGCATAATGGTGTCTAGTAGATTAATCATTATTGTTCAATGAAATAGCTTGAGATATATTTGGTATAGCCTATATCATGGTATTAAAACGTGGTGATACCGTTTTACTTTTTGTTGTTGTTGTTATATTTAATAATTTATTATTTTTTGAGATTTATGCTTAAAACAACAAACAAGTTGCCAGTGGGTAAGAAAAATAAACATTTTTGATGCCAACACTATGGTGTAAGAGTCTATTAATCAACTTGCACCATGAAACATCCATATGTGTGTGTGTATATATATATATTTATACACACACAGAGCTGGGTAGTAATTGATTACATGTAATCTGGATAACATAATCAGATTCCGGATAATATTACTAATGAAAATTTTTGGATTTTGGATTCTGTTACAGATTACGATTTGCAAGTAATCTATACAACTACATTGCTGTTTTTCATTATTGTTATTAAATAATATTTTAACTCTTTGCTAGATTTATGCTTAAAACATGAAAACTCAAGATATATTCTTGATTATAGATTAAGAAGATTTACTGCAGTGTCCTGTAGCTTATTGTTTTAGTAGTAAATAGGAACTAAGTAGATATTTCCAAAAAGAGCTTTGATTTGTGTGTTTTTCAGGGAGGAGGTCAGTATGCTGGAGAGAAGCAAGTATAAATTCTCACCTCTTGTTCTACCAGAGGAGCTTCCTTTGCTCTTCCATGGTATGTCACCCACTCCTTCCTTTGACACAATCTTTCATTTTCTCCATTTACACCCATATTCACATCCTGTGAGATATCGCACATCCCGCCTCCCAGGAGAAAATCTTGTTTCTAAAGAAGTGGCGATCTCATCCCTATAGTATTAATCCATTGTGATTAAGGGCTCTGTTTTGTCATTTTATTTGCCTTTAAATGTGCTTCATGTAAATCATCTTGAATCAGTGGACTTGTCTTTTTTTTAAGTGATAGATGGTTATGACTTGTTTCTTCTGTTAGTTTGTGTCAAGCTCTGTCTTGACATTCTGTAGAAGCAACCTTCCATATAAGGATATATAGGGAGAGATCTGCATTTTATTTATAGATTATTGAGGTAATGTGATATATTGGACAGTTGAGGCAGGAAAGAGTGAGGAAGGGGACATGATGCAGTCTAGATTTGACATGGACTCTTTATAAGCACATAACTTGAATATGAGAAGCAGGACTGTTGCAGCCTGCAGGCAATGACTAAAACAAATAACATAATCCTGATAATGATGCAAGCTTTGTTCAAGTGATTATAAGCTAGTTAATAGGCAAGCTGCAGTGGGTCCAAGTAGCCTGTGGTCGTGATGCGAGGTAAACTAGATTCTTGTGCTAAAAAGTTGTTTTTCACCAAAAGGTTTCTCCACATCGTGTTTATGATGTAATGGTAAACTTGTTTGTTTGAGGTTTGTTCGATTTTCTCATCTACATGTACTAAATTCAAAGGTAGGGTGGCCATATGAACACACACTTCAGGGTTTTGGAACAGAAATTTGTGAGTGACATGGCAAATCCCCCCCCCCCCCCCCCCCCCCAAAAAAAAAATGAAATCTCAGGTCCACACTGTGGAGCAACTTAAAACTCAAAAACTCTCCTGGTTCATATTTTGGTGTTTTGTTTTATTTAGTTTTTTGTTTTGTTCTTTTTGATCATTTTGTTTAGTTTAGTTTTGTTTCTTTAGTTTGTCTTTGTTTAGTTTTGCTTTACTTTTTGTTTTTTGTTTCAGTGTTTATTATTTCTTTCTTGTAGTTTCAGTAAACAGAACAACAAAAGCCTTTAAGCCCTTCATTTGAAGCCTCAGTGTTTTTGTATGATAGGTGGTTTATTATTTAATTCTGTCAAACAACATTGGACCACACTTTCTCTCCAATAAAAATACGTTTTTGTGCCTTAAAATGTTACAGTAATAAAAATTGCACAAACAATGCTCAGCTTTAATATTCTTGTGACTAAATGACTGGCTACACCCACAGACTACCTACAAGAGAGTGAACTAATCCCAGAGCCGCTCGTGGTGAGACTGGTGCATTTACAGGGAGCTGTAATCAGTGGATGCAAGGTAAATGAGACTCTCTGGTCATGTATTAACGCATGAGGGATTTCAGAGGGATCTCTGATTTTGCAACCACAAACCTTACTATATTAGTGTGTAATGTGCTGTTGGTTGTTTGTTTGTTTGTTTGTTTGTTTTTCAGAAGAACGGCCTTCTCTCCATCACCCCCCAGGCTGTGAAGGACCTCATGTCTGTGCTGCATTCCTGGTGCCTCACTCCTGCCTCACCCCCACAAGAGCCCAAGGATCCTTGGCTGCTCAAAATGACCCTGCGGTGCCTGACTGCAATGATCCACCTTCTGCACTCCAGCAGCCCAAACGAGAGGCAGGTTGAGATCCGGACAGTGCTGGATAGTTACTTCCAGCTGCTTAACTGGAACCGGCCACCAGACCGCCAGCAGGAAGATATGCAGACCTGGGAGGATAACCTCATTACCCTTCTCGAACATATGCTGAGTAAGAGAATATTTGCCCTCACATCTTTTTTTTTTAATTATTTCCTTCTGTGGAACTCAATTGAAGATATTTTCAAAAATGTCTCAGCATTGCACACCACTGACTTTAGTTAAAAGGCTCTCTATTTATATTCTACAAAAATCTTCTTTTGTGTTCTGCAGAGCAAATAAAGTCATGCAGGTTTGTAATGATATTGAGTATATGATGCCAAAATTTTAATTTTCAGGTGAACTATCCCTTGAATGCACCAATATTCCCTAATTGAATTATTCTGCCATTTAGAGGCCTAATTGTGTATTTTTGTGTTTATTTGGTTATCATGCTACTTGCTTAGAAACATGTTAATGTCATGCTTTGAGTTTAGTCTCCTATGCAGAATGCTATTTGTGTTCAGTAGCTACTTTTGTAGCGTGTTTCAAATCACTCACTCTTTAGATTCTATAGCTGTTAGGATGGTTTCGTTTAATCTTTTTGTTTGTTTTTTATTTTTTTATTTTTTTATTTCAGTGTTTAGTAATTTGTTGTTTTGTTGTTTATTTATTCTTTCTTGCAGTTTCTTTAAGTAGTCCAAAAAAACTCTCTTCATCCATTTCATAATATTTCCTTTTAAAGCGATAGTTCACCCAAAAATGAACATTCTATCATTATTGACTCACCCTCATGTTCTCCCAAACTGGTATTACTTGTTTCTATGGAACACAAAGGACAATATTGAGGTTCCATGACTGTTAGGATGCTGCTTGTTTGTTTTGTTGAGGGGTTGCGTTGTATTTGCACTGTCTGTTTGTGTTCATTAGGTTCCCAAAGACTGTGTGTTTAGTAGCTTTCATGATGCCTCTACAACTTTGGTTGCATTTCATTTCTTCTCCATGAGTAATGAAGCTGTCCCAGCATTGAAGTGCTTAAAACTGACACAGTTCTATCTCTCCAGAAGGCACAAGTCAAAAAGTTGAATGTTCTTGTGTTTTTGCCCTGCAGATGCTATCCCAGAGATCCTGCAGTGTTCAGACCGGCCGGTGTTGCAGGCTATCTTTCTCAATAACAACTGTTTCGAGCACATCCTCCGCCTCATCCAGAACAGCAAGGTCAGAACGCTACCTTCTTAAACCTTCTGAGATATCTGCAGCAGCGCTTCACATTTCCAGCCCTGAGGATTCAAAAATGAGTCTCATGGCGGACAATGAAAATGTGGCGGTCTGCTGATGTTTGTTCTGAATGAGAGTTGAATTCTCAACCACAGATTTGTTAAGGTTCAATCCAGAGGTTGCTTTAAACTAAAAAATTTTTTTTTTTTTCATTTATCAAATTTAAAAGTAGTGACTGATATTTGAAAATGATATAAGATCTATTGAATTTTCCCTACTCAGGAAACATTTCCACTGAAGGATGTCAGTAGGGATTTGAAGCATTTCGTTTAAATGCATTTCATCTGCCGAATAAGAAGAAAAACTAAAATGTAAAAGCTCTCAGGGTTGTACCAACTGTCTTATTTTTTTGTTTTTATTTTTATGTTATTTTTTTATATATATATATATATATATATATATATATATATATATTATATATATATATATATATATATATATATATATATATATATATATACATTTATATTTATTTCAGTCAGTAATTTTAGTACTTCACCTAAATATATTTCAAATACCAAAGCAACATTTCTAATTTTCTTTATTATTTAGCTAATATTTCTATTTTATTTCAGATTTATTTCAATTAGCATATAAATCAGCTCTTTCACATGCATTTTGTTAATTGAACAAAAAGGAAAAGTTAAAAAATGTTAATAAAATAAAATAAAATGTCATGCAACTACTGTCCTAACATCAAAAGTAATTTGGCAATGAATAAACATTTGTCTGCCAAATAGAAAAGTAGAAAAAACAGGAAATGATATCATCGAGATGATCCCTGCAGACAGAAATCTCAGTTAGTTTGGCCTTTGACATGATATCATGTTTTACAGCTCACTAAAATGTAATGATATTTATTTATTGAATTATAATTGTATTAAAAGGTATTATATTTAAATTAATAATTTACTACTTGACGAGTTAAATTGAAACTTTCTTTGAAGATGATATAAAAATGTTTTGAAACCACATGAAACCAACATTAATACAAATGTTGCAATTCTATTTTTATTTGTCATTGACACCATAAGGACAATATATATTTACTGACAGATAAAAATTAACCATGACAGACGATTTACAGCCCAGTGCATCGAAGTGATGATCAGTAATTATTTGTAGCACAGCCTGTGTGTTTCCGTCCTGTGATGAAATCTAGGTTCTGCGTCATATGTTTGTATGTGGTCACAGTCGGTCTGGGTAAGATGGGTGGTTTTTGAGTGTGTTGTAACTAGGCATTATGTTGTGTAATGAGGATTTCGCAGACCTTCTCTTTTTCGTCTATTACCTTTTCATTACTTTTTGCTCGATCTGTCAGTAAGTTCAATTTCTGCTTGCTTGTTTTATCTCTGACTCACTTGTGTTCGTGTGTTTGTGACGCTGTGTGTGTGTGACTGTGTGTCTGTCCTGCAGCTATATCAGAGTAACAGGTTTAAGGTGGAGTGTGAGGGCCAATGTGACCTCACTACACGTTTGCTCACAGAGGCTGAAGTGGAGCAGGTACTTTCCCTTCACCGCTGATCCGTGTGGCGTTCGTCAGCAGGAAACCCACTCTTCACTTGACTGACACAAACACAGACACGCAGATGCAGACGCATACACAGACACACAACTGCTGACTGAGCAACATTAGATTCTGCATAAACAGCGTGCAATGTTGTCTAGGTGAATATACAGTAGCAAAACATCTGCATGTTGTCGGTGCATGTGCCAGTTAGTGACACAGTTGACTTAAATGCAATGAAAAACATGAAACCTTAAAACATTATGATGTCATTATTGTACCATGCTAGTTGGATATGACATGATGGTACTATTGTGTTCTAATATAGTTTATAGATAACATCAATATTTTAGAGGAAACCTGGCGTCAGACTGCTATAATGTCATGTAAAATGATCTAGAATAAGTATGTAGTATGTTATATACTATTATAGTTTTTATTAATATTTTGAATTAGGTTTTGTATTTATATGTACAGTTTTCATTTTAATACTGAGTTTTGTTTGTTCTTTTGTCATTTAATTGGTTTGTGCTTTTTTATATTACTAAATATAATTTAATATAATTTATTTTTATTTCAGTTTTAGTTTGTTTGATTTCAGTTAATAATTGTAATACTTCACTAACTTTGTTCAGTCAGCATTTCTGTTTTTCATCTAATAAATATATTTTATTTTACCTTAGCTTTTTTAATGAACATATTTTGTAATAGTTTTAGTTAATGATAACAATATTGAGATCACATAGTACCATGAAATTACTGTTTGATACCATAGTACCACATAAGTACATTTTTAAAGGTTATTGCAGTGTCAGTACACAGAGTTGGAGGGTGAGGATCCTGCTGGTTGTGGTTTTGTGTGTGTGTGTGTGTGTGTGTGTGTGTGTGTGTGTGTGTGTGTGTGTGTGTGTGTGTGTCTAGTTTGTTGGATGTTGTCTTGCAGTGTGCAGAGTGTTTCTAGATTTGTAGCATGTCTAGTGTAGCTGTGGTGCTGTGGGTGTAACATTTGCTGTGTGTTTCATTTGGTGGTCTTTGGTGGGATATTCGTGGTGGGGTGCTGGTAAATAGAAAAATCTGCTCTACTGTTGCATGTTTTGATCTCTTTAATTTAATTCATAACATGAATTTGTATTCAGTTTGTTTTTAACTGAATCTTGCACTTCAAGGAGAAATGTTCAGAATTCATATCTGCATGCTTCTCATTGAAATTGTTCAATTTAAAGGAATATTTTTCTCAAAACTGTTTATGCTACTGATCAAAGGTTTGGGGTTGGTAAGATTTTTTTTAAGTATTTTTGAAATACAGAGAAATCATTCTAATCTTCTAAATTGGTGTTTAAGAAACATTTCTGATTAGCCTGTTTTAAGGAAAGGGCTTATGCTACATATTTTATTTTATTTTAAAAAAATTTTTGTGGTAACCAAAACCAAATATATATACTTTTTACTTTGGTAATATAAAAGTCTGCCACTTTTGATCAATTAAATGCATCCCTGCTGAATAAAAGTGTTAATTTCTTAAAAATCTTACTGGCACCAAAATGTTGAATGGCAGCGTCATGATTTACTCACCTTAATGTCATTCCAAACCCATATTTTATAGTTATTGTCTGTGGAAAGCAAAAAGAGAAATTATAACAATATTTATAGTGACTATGTATGTGTGTCAAACACTACAATGGTCTAAAACACCATAAATAGAGAATAAAAGTAGCCTGTATGTACTATATTCCAAGTTTTCTGAAACTGCAGGATAACAAAAAAAGCATTTGTCATTGTTTATGTCCGTGTTAAAATCCAAAATGTAACACAAAGCGTCATTGTTTCTTTAAAAAATTCTCCTATGGGCTTGGAAAAACATATTCTTGGGTGAACAATAATCATTTAATACATTAGAATGTAAATATGAACTAAATGATGTGTGTATTTCGCATATGTGTATGTAGGTCTGGGAAAAGGGCTCTGACTGCATCACAGTACACGCCATTCGAGTTCTTACCGCCATAATGAGCAACTCGCCCTCTGCCAAGGTATGACACGTCATCGACTCATGTCTTCCACCTCCTCTCATCTCGTACCTTATGCATGTTTCTCCTAAAGTCTTTGAAAGGTCAGCTTGCAGACGTCTCTCGTCTTATCAGCGTGATAAGTCAAAGTGCTTGTGCAAGATAAATGTGCCCCTTATGCCTGTGTGGATAATCTTATCAGCACATTTGATGTGGTTCTGCAGAACCAGGTCACCCATGGTGACATTACGAAATGCGCTTCCTCCTTTATTTTATGGCACTTCCTGGGTTATTCGTGAGGTTCAAAAGTATCATGATCCCATGTCGTGTTTTTTGTTTATTATTAGTGTATTTAGGTTTCTTTGTACCAAAATGCAATATCATGATATAGATTTCATAACATTGTTGAGTTTTTCTCTTTTTACTGCTACTTCATGTACAGTAAATGTCCGTGTTTACGTCTTCACTGTTGGGTTAAATATAGTTTGTGCCGCCCCGTTCTTCAAAAACACCCTCTTTGCAAAGTAAACATTATACTGTGACACGACTATGAAGATTTATGGTTATGTTTTCTCTGTTTTTGCAGGGCAGTTTCAATATATAATCTGGGTGGCCTTGCATTGTGAAAGCTATTTACATAGTAGACTTTCTAATTGGACTTAAATTTGAAGTTTTTCACGATATCCCCTTTAATATCCTGATTTCATGCGAAAACGTTTCTGTTTTGTATAATACCTTTTGTTTTTTGGTTTATTTTGGGGAACAGGGTGGTAAAAACACTCGTTGTATTGCGTGCTTGGTCAGTTGTAATGTGGTTTTGTGTGGTTTGTCTTCCCAGGAGGTCTTCAAGGAGCGGATTGGCTACTCACAGTTGTTTGATGTGTTGAAAAGTCAAGGACAGCCCACCAAAAGACTCCTGCAGGAGCTGATGAACATGGTGAGTCAGAAGAAACTGTGAGTGTAACTACTATCACAGACGGTGTGACCTACATTTCCTTCCTTTTTGACATTTAGGCAGAAATGTGTAAGTTTTTTTTTTTTAACCAATAAAGTAAATAGTACTTTGTAACCATATTATTAAAATGACACACTTTCATGTGAGTCTCCAATCAGTAGCCTATTACAAGTGGGCTCATTTTACATGGAGAGGGTCCCTTCATGGGGGCGGACATTTCTAAACTAAAGTTGAAGAACCAAAATTACTAAAAGTGAAAATAATAAAAACAAAACTGAAAGTATAATTTTTTTTTTTTTTTCAGGAAATGTAAAAGGTAGATTTTTATCCCTAAGAAAAATTTTATTATAATTACATTTATTTCATTTTTTTTAAATCACTGTTTAATTAAAAAAAAAAAGGAATTTTATGTTTAGTTTTTTCACCCTGCTGTACTGAAAATATAACGCACCGTGACGTCAGAAACAAGGTACGTACCAAACCGCAATGTTTGTGTACTGTTACACCCCTTATAATAATAATAAAACTGACAAAAATAAAGATTTATTAAACTTAAATGTAATATATATATATATATATATATATATATATATATATATATATATAAACTAATTAAAAATATTATGAAATAATTTAAAATATAAGAGAAAATTTAGTTAGTTGCCAGACCAACTATTTAATCTAATTAATTGAAGTTGATATACTAAAATGACTCAAACTAAAAGTGAAAATAACTAAAAACGAAAATAAAAAATAATTACAAAAATAAATAGACCTATTTAAAAAAACAAAATACACAACAAAATTACTAAAATAGAATAACTAATTTAAGATTAAAAATGAAAACGTAAAATATAAAAATAAAAACAAAAACAAATTTGAAATAAATACTATAATACTTTATTAATAGTACTTAAATAACACTGATTTTCATACTACACATATGCATGCTTATAAAACATACTTATTAATGGTCAACAAGTAAGTTTTTCATCATATGCGGTACGTTTTTCAGGATAATGACTGAGAATCGCCATACTTAAAAAAATGTGTATTCTCATAGCATCACTTTTTGCTCTGTCCATCCCCTGGTCCCTTGTTGTTTCTCTCAGGCTGTTGAAGGAGAGCATTCCCAGGCCATGCAGCTGGGCATCAGTAACGAACAGACTTTGCTTCTGCTGCTGCAGTGGTTGCCTGATCTGGGCTCTCGCTCTCTGCAGCTGCTGGTGTCCCAATGGCTGGCGGCCGTGTGTCGAGGAACTCTGTCCTGCCGCACCGTAGCCGTTGAGGCGGGCTTAGTAGGCGCTTTGCTGGAGGTGCTGTCCGAAGCCCCGGAGCGGCTCGACCGGCAGTGTTCCGATGCTCTCTTGGGCTTGCTTCAAGACTTGGGATCTCTTTCTCTACGGCCCTGTGAACTGAAGAGTCTGCTGAAGCTCTTGCGGACCGAACCTGGTGCACCCCCTCACCCGTACTGCGGGCGTGTGGTAAGGGTGCTTTCGGCCATGGCCGCTCGCAGAGAGGGTGGATGCAGCGCCTTGCAGTATTTTGACCTTACGCCCCCTATGGCGGGTATTATGGTGCCGGCTATACAACGCTGGCCAGGAAGCGCGTTTGCTTTCCACGCTTGGCTGTGCCTCAACACAGACTTTCCTCCTCCTCAGCACCACTACTCAGAATCTCACCTGACAAACCCAGATAATATGGTTCGAATGGCTAAGGGACCACGTAGGAAACAGCTTTACAGGTATTCTCATGATAAATGGGTGTTATAATAAAAATGTCATCATCTACTGTACAGAAGTCAATGTAATATGCTATTTTCGGTGCTCAGGAAACATTTATTTTTATAATCAAGGTTGAACTATTTAAGTATTAATTAGATTATATTTTTAAATCAATAGTTTTAAATGCGATAGGTGATTTGAGGCATAACATCATTATGTATTATTTAAATGTTTGTGTAAATATGCATATTGTGCATCTGCAGTATTTGATCATTTCCATTTATCTGTAATCAATAAGTACTACTTACAAAGGAATTGTTCACCCAAAAAGGAAAATTTTGTGATCATTTACTCACACTCATGCCATTCCAAGCCTGTATAAGTTTCTTTTTTGATCACAAAAGAAGATATTTTAAAGAATTTTGAATGTTGGTCCCTATTTACTTGGGAAAGAAATACTATGGAAGCCAATGGGGACCATCAACTGTTTGATTAGCAGCATTCTTCAGAATATCTTATTGTATGTTTATCATAAGAAAGAAACTCATACAGGTTTGGAGCAGCATGTAAATGATCAAATATTTGGTGTTAGCTATCCCTTTAACATTAACAACAATTTTACTACTGATGTTTGATTCAGAGATGACATTAAAATATGTCTTAGAACTCATGACTGCAGTTAAACATAGAATAATTGCAAAGCGCTGATTAAAATCATAGCTATAACTTTCTTTTGCCGTTAAAATAGTTCTGTGTCAGGATTTACTAAAGAAAAGTCTAGTGAAGAATTAGCACTGAAAAGGCTTGGTTATGGTTATTTTTGTGCCTGACCTTATTGAATATGCATTTGTAGGAGTTTCCCTTTCAGACTCAGAATTTATGGGAGGAGAATATTAAAATGAATCACGCAATGTGATTTGCTAATGTTTGCGCTCCTCAAATTACTGGTATTTGCGCCATTATTCAATGCCCATTTGTTTTGTGTGTACTTATACCTTTAAAAGCTGTATTGTGTCCTGTGTGTAGTTTCTTCACAGCAAGCGGAACTGGATTTGAAGCTTTTTTCACCACAGAAGAAGTTCTGGTGGTGGCAGTATGTACTAAAAAGGAATACATGGCCGTTTCCCTGCCAGAACACCCATTCAATGACTGCGCCTGGGTTAGTGACATTACAGACAACTCACACACACATTAACATAGATAATTTAAGGAAGAAAAGACAGAACACTTGTATGAAAATAAATAAAGAACCCCCTTTCTGTTTACAAAATGTCAGTCAGCTTTTTTATAGAAGCGTCACATGTATTTTTCTTTTAATGCAGAATTAGCTTTAGCTTGACTAGCCTCTTTAGCTTGATTTCAGCTAAAGAATCTTACTTTATGATATCCAAAGTTGGATAAAGTTACTTTTAAAAGTAATGCGTTACAATATTGCATTACTATGTAACGAACTGCATTACTTAGTTACTTTTTGTGGAAAGTAATGCATTACGTTACTTTTGTGTTACTCTGTCTTACCTTGGCTGGGCTTGCTTATTTGTTTTTTAATAACAAAAAATATATATTTTTTCGTTATTCCGTTACTTATTTGAAAAAATAACTCAGATATTTTGTTGTGAATCTAAATTAATGCTTTACTTTACTAGTACTTAAAAAAAGTAATCTGATTACATTCATGATATCATTGTAAGATTTTGATTCTGTATTCAGAGTCTTATTCTTCCCCTTCTTTTCTTCGCTCTAGCATTCAGTAGCCATTGTTCACATTCCTGGCCGTCGGCCCTTTGGACAGAATGTGGTCACTGTTTATGTGGATGGAGTGCAGTGTAAAACAGCACCCCTGCGCTTTCCTTCTCTGAACGAGGTAAGTAAATGTTATTGTCTGCAGGAGTTGGATTTATTATAAACATGTTTTGTTTCATTGGTCTGTTGTTCTCTCAACATTTCAGCCGTTCACTTCCTGCTGCATTGGATCAGCTGGTCACCGGACCACTACCACCATGACTACCTCTCCGACTCTGCCCAACCCGTCCCACTCGCCCTCAGAGATGGCATTTGCAGCACATTCTGGGCCACCCACCCTTGCACGTTCCCAGTCCTTCCCTGCATCCTTTGCAGCAGCCACAGGGGGTCGGCCAGGTTTGAGTCGGGACAGTCCGGTCCACACAATCCCGGCAGGGCTGCAGGACACTGCGTGGGGCTCTCCTTCATCACTGGGCGGCCTTTTAGCCACGGTGTTCATCTGCCATGAAGCTCTGCAGCCTGCTCAGGCACGAGCCCTGTTCATTGCAGGTATAAATGAGACATCCACCACATTCATAATGCAGAAAATCACATTTCCATCCAAAAAGAAACTAGCGTTAATGAAAGTCTATCTCTGTTTCACTTGGCAGGTCCCAATAATGTTTCTTTATTCAAAGCTGATGGTGAACCTTCAGAAGTCAACAGTAAACTACTGTTATACTACACCCCACAGGTAATTCTTTTCAGTGATCCATCTAATACATACACATACGCACATTACAGCAGGAGTCGCTTCCCCTGAGCCCACTGACTTTTAACAGACCCCCTAAATCATGCGGTGGGTTTGGTGGGGGGTAATTGAGAATGAATGGGGGAAAGTCACATGCAGGGTTCCTACGGGGTTTGGAAAAGTATGGAATTTGATTTAAGAATTTAATGAAAATAAATTTATTGTAAAAGACGTCAAAGTCAAAATACTGAATGAATTCAAAGTGCACTTTTTCATTATGCAAAATGCAGGTTTTTGGGTTTCTTCTCACAATATTCTTAGCACCATATTACATAGCCTTAAGGACTTTTGCAAAAAATAAAATATTTATAGACTTTTATGTTTGCACGAGAAATCATTTAACTTTGCATATAGGACAGAGCACACTGAGCCACCTATTGTGCCATGCCATCTTTTTTTTTTTTTTGTATAGTACCAGTCTTTCTTATAAACCCTTGAACTTGGCAGTTTTTTTTGCCATCAGCCCATTTCATGTCATGGTTTCTGTGCCCCCACGGAGGATATGTTAAATTGTACAATAGTCCTTGATATCACAGGTACTACCCTAAGAAAATAATAATTTTGAGCAAGTAGATTTCTATTTATTCATGTACATCCATTCTGTTGTTTTATGCAAAGTAAGATGGCAGTGATGCACGAAGGAAATAGGTTATATAAAACTAGAATTTGTAATGTGTAAGCACTAAAAATTTTTTTGTTATTTTTTATTTTAAGGGCTCTGTATATTAATGTCACTCACAAAAAAAATGAATGCACTGCAAAAAATGATTTTCGTAGTATTTTTGTCTTGTTTTCTAGTATAAATATCTAAACATTCTTTGATCAAGATGCATTTACTGTACAAGTAAAGAATAAGATAATTTTTCGTACCCCATTGGCAGATATTTTTGCTTGTATGAAGGAAAAACTTCAAGAAAGGAAAAACTAAATTTTTATTTTTTTTACAGAAAGCAAGACATAATATCTTAAGTCATTTTACTTGTACAGTAAATTCATCTTGATTCAAGAATTTTAGATATTTATAATAGAAAACAAGACAAAAACCATAAGAGAATCATTTTTTTGCAGTGTGAAAAAAAACCTGGGAAAATAAAGATATTTACAGATGACTACTATATACCACATATAATGCTGAAAAAAATCTTAAATTATTTATATTAAATATGGTCAGAAAATCTACTGAGAGTTTTGGAAATTTGAGACTGGAAAAGTATGGAATTTTGAAATGGAAAATATATAGGAACCCTGCACATGAGAGGAGACAATGCCTTCATCATGATATGATTGGATATGACTGGTTTTGATTGGCTGTGATTGGTTCATGCGATAAATCCCACCTCTTGTGCATTCTGCGTTTGCGAGTCAGTCTGAATAAACAATATAATATCATTAATGGGAAGACTCATTTAAAAAAAAGTAAATAAACCTCTCACACACTTAGATATAACTACATTGTAACATCAAAACAAGACTTAAAAGGACATGAAAACATGATCTGTAGGATTTTTTAGTGAGTAATCAGCTTAATGAAATTCAAAGTAAATCTCCACGTATGTGACCAGTAATTACCAAACTTTGATGACTGATGATCTAAAAAATACAAAAAAAATAGTTAGAAGTTACCTTAAAAAGAATAGCTGAACATAAGTTCATAAATAATATATATTGTTTAAACTGAGTTATTTTGGAATAAATGTAAAATAAATGTAAAACACTAACTTGATGAGATTCATACTTGGCTTTAATAAATAGAATATTGATGACATTGTTAATCTAAATTGTAAAAGTGGGACACAAATGTACTTTTGATAACTTTAAATTAGTTGTTTTTAATGTATTTGCATCAAAAACTATTTTAAAATATTTATTTAGTTTTTCTTTACCTTCTATTGGGATACAGTTAAAGATAAGGTTTAAAGGTGGGTCAAGGGTTCGGAATAGGGGCGAAAGTCTAATTATAGATGAGACTACAGAAATTAATTAAAAATAAAATTACAGGAAGGTATTTTTAAATGCACAAACAATTACAATGTAAAAACATGTATGTAGGCAATAAGTGCATTGTATCAAATGGTTAATTTAAAGATAAGTCTTGTGCACATTGTCCACATTCTTTTGTCTTGTAGGCCTTTAAGATCCAGATCTGTGTGGATTTGTCCCCCAACCATCTTTACGATGGCAGGCTTACTGGTCACAGAGTGGTGAACTGGGACGTCAAGGTGTGTATCTGTCACCGAGCTTCATTGTCTTTTAAGATCAGAATGATTCATCTTGTTGTGACATCACTACAGCCTTTTGTGTGTGCCAGTGTTGGGAAATGTGTGTATTCAACACATACTTCTAGAACAAAACTCATAATCTCATACATCCCTGCAGGAGCAGTAATTGTTAATTATGTTTTATTATCTTGTCTTGCGTGTAGGATGTTCTGAGCTCAGTTGGTGGCATGGGAGCTCTCCTGCCCCTGCTGGAGCAGGTGTGTTTACTGGACCAGGGCGAGACTGTAGGTCAGGAGACTTCAGATCTTCTCGGGCCAGAGCTCACGTCCTGCAGAGGCCCTGCCGGCATGCTGCTGCCACTGGGGAAGTCATCCGGTCAGTAGTCTCTCAGCTGTGACACATTGGTAGCAACATGTCTGATTCCAATCCCTCTCTGTCTTCCCATAATTCATGTCCATATATGCATCAAATAAAAAGCATTAGCCTAAAAGTATAAACAGATTCTGCTGTAGTTTCTGTAAATTGAATGTACAAGTAAGTCTCAAAAAACTGACAAGTTTGAGTCATATTTCACTCCAAAACCAATTTGCATGGACATTAAAGTCATGATAAAAAAGTAGTGGCGACAGATCTTTTCTTCTATATCCTGAAATAACAAAAGAAAGGCTGGGGACTTGGTTGTAGCCATCAGTTGGTGCCTGGATTTTGAGATTTCAGAGTTACTTGCAGCTGATTGTGGAGGGGCAGGTTTAATGGACCGAATGATTGCGGTCCTGCATACATCACCAAAAGCAAGTCTGAAGTTTTCACCAGAAGTTCGAGTTGTGATGTTTTGATTAAACATGATAAGGTCAAAATAAAAAAGTCAAAAATGAAAGGCATGCATAACTTTACATAGCAGTTGTCAAATATTAAATGTTCCGCTACTTCCGTTTTCTATATATATATATATATATATATATATATATATATATATATATATATATATATATATATATATATATATATATATATATATATATATATATATATATATATATATATGCATCTCAATAAATAAGAATGACGTGGAAAAGTTCATTTATTTCAGTAATTCAACTCAAATTGTGAAACTCGTGTATTAAATAAATTCAATGCACACAGACTGAAGTAGTTTAAGTTTTTGGTTCTTTTAATTGTATTGAGATATATATAATGGAAAATGAAGGTTATTATTGTAATAAACTAAGACTAAAAACAAAAATTAACAATTAAAATAAATAAAAATAGTTGTATTCCAACTAGTTGCCGAGACATTTCTCATTTTCATTTAGTTTAAGCTGAAGCACTAAAATAACAAGTAAATAAACTAGAACTAAAGACAATATGGACGTATTTTAAAACTGTAAAAGTATATAGACATTTAAAAAAAAAAAAAAAAATGACACTCATAAAACGCACAAAACTGTTTCAAAATACTAGCAAAAGCTATAATAGATTATCAGTTATACTAAAACAGCACTGGGCAAAATATGGTTTTAATATTTGTTAGGATAGTTTTTTTTTTTGACAGTTACGTTAACAGTAACAGCTTGTTATCTGGCTTTTTAGAGCTGCTTTGCGCATTTATGGTGTAAATTCTTCTGTAATTGCAGTATGAGTCACCATTGATGTTTTTTGAGCACACTGTTTGTGATTCATAAAGTTGTGTTTGAGTGATTCTACATGTGTTTGTATATGCCTGTGTGAGATGCAGCAGGTGAGTTTTTCATGTTTTTTGTGTTCTGCAGTTGAACTTTATATCACCTTTGGCTGTTGATTGCCCATGCAATGCCGTTGCAGCAATTTGTCAATGTTACGCTTTGCTAATGTGAAACTGATTGCTGCTTTGTGTGTGTATGTGTGTTAGAGGGCCGTTTAGAGAAGAACAGCGTAGCAGCGTTTTTGCTGATGATTAAGAACATGCTGCGCAACCATCCGGCCAATCAGGAGAGTCTGCTTCAGTGCCACGGGCCGCCCATCATCGGAGCCATGCTCGGCAAGGTACGCGCACACACACACACTGGTGAATAGAGAGGGCGTCTGGACGTCTAACAGGACATATTGGTGTATGTGTCTTCAAGGCGTAGCATCCTGTTAGGAAACACTTGTGTTAACAGTCCCATGATATTGCACAATACACACACAACCGTAGTTTCTCATGCATTAAGGTTTTATCTGGTGCCAGGAATCTTTAAAGAAATGAGTAAGCGAGGTTTGAGTGTCTGACGTAAACTCATTCAAGTTCACACGTTTATCACAACAGCATGTTCAAACATCTATGACATTTAACACATAATCAATATGAAGGTTTTAAATAGAGGCTGTTAGATTAGATCAGATCAGATACTAGGCATGTAATATTAAGCAGATAATTTGATGAGACGTTGATAAGTAAAAATGATATCTATGCCTCTGTTACAGGAACTGAAGTTCATAGAAACAGATGCTGATATATTTCTGATCTGTTGTAAGATCATTAGGTTTAGCAGTGGCTTTTATTGTTCCACAAAATTAAAAGTCATATCTGATTTGCTTTTGATGTGCTGTGACTTGACAGTCTTGTAAAGTCCTTTGAAGAGAGTTTCTCGGGTTTGAGAGTTGAAAAGTAGACACACACACACACACACTCGTAGTTATATAAGTATACCATCCTCAGGCTTAAAACATGGGCTGTCAATTAAATGCATTAATGTAGGACAAGTATTGAATTTAATTAAATTAAAATACATAGTAGTTTACCATTATAGTTATAATAATAGTTATTTTATAAGAATGTTTATTAATATGTACACTATCATTTAAAAGTTGAACATTTCATTGTCAGCTCAGCACATATCAAATTGATCATCATATAATTTAAATAATTGGATTATGTATTTTAATTGATTGATGGCAAAACACTTCATCTCCTGTCTCGCATTCTTTTTCTCCCTTAGGTTCCCAGCAGTATGATGGACATGAGTGTATTGATGGCCTGTCAGTTCCTGCTCAAGCAGGTGTCCAACGAGGGCAACAACGCCCTTCTATCACAGCTGTACCAGTACCTGCTCTTTGACTTCAGAATCTGGAGCCACAGCCACTTTGCAGTCTGCCTGGGTAAACAACCAAAACACATTACAATTGCATTGGCCATTGTTTTTTTGTTATTCAAATGCAAATAATAACCAGGTCCTAAAGGAAAAATTTACGCTAAAAGTGAAAATCCATTCATACCTGATTATTTCATTCCAAATCCTTTTATCTGTATGCCTGTATTTGTGTTGGTTTGTAGGTCATGTGCAGTACCTTGCCACCATCATCAATGAAGGCAAGCTGAAGACTCGTAAGAGGTATGGTGTTCAGTACATCCTGGACTCAATTCGGACACACTACAGGTACGTTCAGAACTGAGAAGTACTATTATGATTTTGCTTGGAGATCTAAGAAAATATATAAGGAAATATTTAGTGTGGATGAAAGATTTTCTTATTGTGTCCACAGTGTGGAGAAGGATGGCAGTCCTCTGTCTGATGAGAGGCGGACAGTGCAGATCTCTCTTTTCGCTCTGCTGAAGGACCTTCTGAAATCTCCCACTGCTGAGGAGCTGCACAGTGTACTAGCCTACGCTGCTATAGTGCAGGACGAGCAACAGGTGACCCACACAAACACAAACTTGCTCTGTTCCAAAACCTAGTGTGTTCCTTCTAAAAATGCATGCAGATAGCTATCTAGCTAATTAATTAATAGCTTGGCATGTCATGGATTACACAGCAGTTTGGTTTGTCACTTTCATGATGGTTTCATATTGTGTGTTGGAATATGAAAGGTTTTGAGCTCGTCCACTTTCGACTACTTCCAGAGGAAGTTGAAAACGTATTTGATTGGAATTATTTTTATTTAATGTAGACACTCATGTGGTCAAACGCACTCACTGAATACTGTCCTAATTCTTAAAAATTATGGGATGTGTTGTTGAAGTGTGCTAACTAGATGGGATTTAAATTTGCTGGCTGAAATTGTAAGTTGGGTTTGAAGGTGAAAAATTTCAGCCTGTTTTCTTAAGATGCTAGATTCTAACATAAACCCACAGTGTTCGGCGTAGTTTCACAGCTATTAGAACAAAAATGAAAGTTGCGACTATGAATACAAATACACAGTATTATATCAAAAGATCAGAAGAGGCCCATACATACATACACCCAGCCAGCCATAGACTCTCCCCTCAAAGAAATAAGGAAAGTGGCCAAAAGTGGGCAAAAGGGAGATTAAAACAGCAGGTGTAAATGGGAATGTGTCTTCATTGTCTACTTGTGATCTGATCAGCCAAAGTGCATTTTAATACCAGGTATGTTAATTTTTAATTAATTAATTGATACCTTTTTCAGTCCATGTGTTGTTTCGTATTATGGTGATATTCTGGTAAGGCTGGAGCTCGCTAATTGCTGACTGAATGTTCTCCTTCTCTGTAGGTGATCAGTATTCTGGATGTGTTACACACTGTATTGAGAAGTTCTTCATCTCCACGTGAGCAGGCTGTGACGGTTCTTTTGGAGCAAAAGGTGGAGCAGCTCTACTGTCTGCTGCTTAAAACCAACTATGGAGACGAGGCTCGTGAGAGAGTTTTCAGGGTGAGAATAAGCTTGTACTTGGCATTACAGTAAGGCATGTATTGAGATGAACTTTTAAAACCAAAAACGATTAGATCAGTATCTTTCAGAGTGATATGAACATGTGTTCTGCCGCAGGTCTTGTATAAAGTCCTGAAGAGTGAACGTATACCTGAGCGCAGTAAGATGCGCATCAAGCTCAAGGACTCTGGCTACCTTGGGCTGGTCTGCTCCTTTGGTGATGTCCCCATCACAATGGTGACTGTACGCTGTCTGTATGAGCAGGTGCTTGCCACAGGTAAACTGAAGAATAGGTGGATTGCAGTTTTCAGGTTTAAACTTCAGGTGTTGATTGGTCTGTTTTGTTGTTTATTTGGTGCAGAACCCACTCCTAATTTTAGAGACCTGTTGGCAGTGGCATACCTGTCCCATCGTGCTGACCTCAGCGTCCGACTAGATATCTGTCGTAAGGTGAGTGACTGATGACAAACTGATGAAAGACCAGCCTAAGATGGTTGGCTGGCCTTACCTGGTCTTCCAGTCTGGTCATAGCTGGTTTAGCAGACTTGTTTTAGAGGGGTTTTGACCACTTCTTTATCTGGTAAGTCTTGGCTGTGAAACCAGCTAAAACCAGATAAATACTAGTTTGGCAGGACTGGAAGACCAGCTTGATTGGGTTAAACCAGATACATCCAGCTTAAACCAGCTAAGACTAGCCAACCAGCTTCAACCAGTATTAATGATAAGCTTATTTTATGGAGTGTCGGACTTTGAAAACAGTTTTTTCAGTTAGACTTTGGTTAGCAAACTTGCTAAGAGCTAGCATAGTGCTAACTGGTTGGAATGACTTTTGCATTGCTACGATATCAAGATAACAAGCTATGTTTTTGATCATGCATTACAAATGTATACAAAAAGGGATAAGATTGTGTTTTCATTTAGCCTATGGCTAGCAAGCTTGCTAACAGTTTAGCGTACTGCCTTCGCATAGCGTTAACTGTGCACTTTAGGTAGAGTCAGAAATCTCATAATTCTGAGTAGCCTACATGAATCATACTTCTGATTGCAAAACACAAGATTCTAGATAATACACAAGTTATCTAATTGTGACATGGATAGGGATGTGTCAATTTAGCAGAAACACTGATCTGTAATATAGATGAATTACTCAGTAAACAAACAATTCACTCACCGGTTACTGATATGAATTAGTCTAATGAACCCTTCACTAATGAATCACTGCATCTGTCATTTTGAAAGAGTCTTTACTGATTCAGCAGCTGACTCACTCAGGTTCAGATCATATCAGGTTCACATGTCCAAACAAAAGCTAATCTCTCATTTCACCCATTCTACCCATTTTAAAAATATTAAACTTGCTTTACCTCAAAATAAAGTCCATCTGACATTCACTTGCAAAATGCAACACAAAGATAGAGCATTTAAAACACTTTGAAGCAAAACAAAACCCATTTCTAAGCATACATGTTGTGAATGGTATGTTCTTGACTAAATGATTAATAAATTAGTAAATTAACATTTCTCTCTCCCTCTTTCATCCCTGTAGCTCTTCCACTTGATCTACTCCAATCAAGAGTATGTGAAGCAGCTCGCTCGTCAGTCAGGCTGGCAGGATGTTCTCACCAAACTCTACATCAAAGAATCGTACGAGTCTCGCATTCTCAGCCAATCCAATTCTTTTTCCAGCCCCACCAACTCGCTGGACCCCATTCTTTCCAGACCCGTCTTCCATCGCGAGGACAGCGTAATGGAGGACACTCAGCAGAACGTCTACATTTCCCTCACTGCCCGCCATGAAGAGGAGTACGAGGAGGAGGAAGCTCAGGATGCGTCTGAGGGCTACTCTGACCTCTCCCAGTCTCCCCCGTCAGCCGGACAACTCAAAAGCGATTCCTTGCACTTCAAGCCATTTGACTCCGGAGAACAAAGCAGTCATTCGTCCACCCTGTCCAACACTGTGGACAATTCATCGTCGTCCCGTCTGCTGGAAGAAGAGGAAAGCGTGTACCAGCCACTCTCACCCTTCAGCTCACCCTTTGAGCTTGAACTAAGCCTTCAAAAAGGACCCCAGACACTTGTGGGTAGCCAGCCAGAGACCCCCTCTCCTCTGGAGCACAGTAAGAGCTTCCCAGGCATGAGGCCGCGCAAGAGCTCCAGTCTGTCCAATGTCCTGGACGACACAAGCTACACCACCGAACGTCCTACAGACACCATCTCAAACACATCCAACCCACAGGTACATGTTAACTGGGGGTGGGCGACATGACCAAAATCTTTTTTTCACAATAACGATATATATATATATATATATCGTAATATAGTTATTTTTGCTTTAAATAAGGTCTGTATGAAGTCAAAATTTTTGATACCATAGAAATTGTCTAATTCTTGTCACTAGTGGTAATTTTACAAAAAAACTAATGAATAGCCTAAATAAAAAAAAAACTATTAAATAAGATACGAAACTAATTACAGAAATGCTACACACATTGTATAAAGTATCAAATGTATGAAATACTATATATTCTTTGCTGTGCAAATTAAATATATATATTTCTTATTATTAAAGCTACAAAAGTGATTTAATCAAGAGCAGTGAGAGATTTTCTATCTCTAACATGAATGACAGACAGCAGCAATATTAGACTGCTGTCACTTTAAGAGCTGCCCAGATCCAATATCCAGGTGTTTTCTTTCTCAGCTGTTTGCTTCACAATTACTGTTTACACAAGGATACTTGCAAATACGGCATTTTGACACATACAAATGTGTATATTAAACCATATAAGTCACAGCAAAAATAAAAATAAATAACGTTCAATACCCCCTCGCACATTGAGCACCATCTTCACGTATATAGCGTAATGGTTTTCTTTTGCTGCTGATTGTGTTTCAAGGCATAACATCACTTGTTTTTAAACCGCAATGCCTAGTGCAAACGATGTTTTCATGACCACGTAGCACAGCAATGTTGCGTGAGCATGCAACTGCCATAGAGACGATAGAGTCCAAATCCTCCACCGGTTGACACATTTCTACCGGTTAATCGTGCTGAACACTTGCTCACTTGTTGTCACTCACTCATTCAGTGGATTGTATTAGTAAAGTAATGTAGGGAACCGTAAATATAAAAGTTGAGGGGGTGATTGCAGAATGTAGCTCCTGAGACAAGATAACTACAGACACAGCAGACTGAGACTGAGGGTGTAATTAAAGACAAAATGAGAAGCAAGGTCAAAGTAAATGGTAACACTTTATTCTATATTTATGATCATATTAATTACTTATTCTTAATGGCTTTATTATTAAGTTTTTTTAAGATGCAAATTAGGAGTTTATTGAGGGAAAAGTCATATTTAATAGCGAATAAGTGTTCCCTATTCTGAAGTGTTACCAAGTAAATTTATAAAATTAAGTAAATTAATAAAATATAATCTAATAAGCTCTATGGACAGTTTTATAAAGAATATACATTCCTTTACTTATGCCAAATCCTAAAATATGTTATTAGGCAGAAATTTTAATAATAAAAAAATCCTTTTCTTGTAAATGCAAACAGCTGGAAAAGGGGGCCCTCAAAAATTGTGTATTACTTTAATAACTTTGTTCGCTGAAAACTTTCCTCTCTATCTCCCCCATTAGGCTCCCGAGGAGGAGTTGTGTAACCTGCTGACGAACATCGTATTCTCTGTGCTGTGGAGCGGCACTGAGGGGTCTGAGGATGTGATATGGAGAGAAAGGGGTCAGGTGTTCTCTGTCCTCACCAAGCTTGGCTCATCCTGTCAGCTGGTGCGGCCACCTGATGACATCAAACGCAGGTCAGAAACGTAAAACTTTAATGCTTTAAAACTTCAGAGACAATGACAACTCATAAAAAATTGAGAAAGAAGGCCCTGCATTAACAATTCCCCTGTCCCAGAGAGATGAAATGAAGACTGACATCTTTTCAGACTACTGAACTTTGAAGATTAACTTTTTGGAATTGGATGAACCTTGAACAATCTCCTAACCCTCCTGAAGTATTTTTTTTATTAGTAGGAGTGTGGGTGTGTTTTTAAATTTTAATTGAATTGGAAGAATGGTGGTCTTTTTTTTTTTTTTTGTGTAAAGCTTATTTTTTTCTCCATTATGAGAAAACCTACTGCATTTGAAATCCAGTCGAGATCAGTGTACAGTACATGTATAGAAAGTGTTCTCTGGATTCCTTTGGTTCAGATGAGGGCAGGGTGGTGAGGGCAGATATTCTTTGCGCTACAGTGCTGTTGCTTTTCTTTGGTGTGGCTCCAGCATTGCATCACCATAGAGCTTGTTTTTCTTTAAGTCTTAGGGTGTGTCTGTCTGATGACTTGTTCAAGACATTGTATTCTGTTTGTTTTGCTGCTGCGAACAAATACTATAAGCTTGTGGGAGTGTTACAGATGCATTATGTGTATGTTGTAGTTTGTTGGAGATGATGCTGGAGTCGTCTCTGTCAGATCTGAGGGACTCTCAGGGCGTGTCTCTGCCCCATGTGCCTTCTTTGCTCCGCCTCCTCAGACTGCTCCAGGACTTCCTGTTCGCCGAGGGCACTGACAATCAAACACTATGGAGTGAAAAGGTGGGAAATGGATGGATGTGTTCTCACTCTGATATAATAACTCACACACTCTTATTTCAAAGCCAGCAGAGTTTGAAACAGGAAGTTGAAAGAAATCCACATTTAGGATATTAGGCTGTGCATGCAAATCTAATCAGATTTTTTAAATATGTTAGAAAACCTGTGACCTAGAAAATATTGTTACACACCAAATCCCAAATTATGAAATGAATAAATAAATAAACAAATTTTTTGTTTGTTTTTTGTTCAGAAACCATGGCAATTTTAAACCTTTTGTAACATTATTAATGCATTTACCATCATATTTGATCGATTTAATGAATCCTTGCTGAATGGAAATATTAAGTTATAAATTACCACATTGTATCCTAATATGTACTGTTTATACATGTATGTAATATTGGTTTTAATAAGTGTACAAATTCTTATTTAGGGAAACTTTATTCTGATGTTTTATTGAATACAATATGTTTATTTGTGAATGAGTATAAGAGTGTCTCTATATTTGTGTTAGATTTTCGAGGGGGTGGTGAATCTGTTGGACAGGCTGCAGGCATGGCACACGACCCCTGGGTCAGCGGGGGCTGCTGAGCTCAAAGAGATGTCTCTGATCGGCCTGCGTATCATCACCGGATACATTCAGCAGCAGCAGAACCCACAGGTACACACATATACACCCGTCTTAATAAGAATTTCCAGGGTTGTGTTTTAAAATTCTTCCTCTTTGACATTTAGAAAAGTGTGTTTATTCGCTGATTATGTGGGATGAACTGAACAATTATTATGACAGTTTTAAACTAAAATAAATATAACTCACAGTGTTGAAATTGAACGCTACAGTAGGTATACTCCCTTCTACAGGTATGTTCAGGATTATTAGATATGCCTTTGGGCTATAAAGAGCTTTTTTTGTAAACAGCTTCAGTTCATTCCATTGGAGAGCAGATGTCCATATATGGGTATTTGTTTTTTTTTTTTATCTTTCTCCTCCAGACTCAAACCCATCGCACACTCAAATTAGATCATATCAACTGACTGAAGAACTGACTTACTGTGAGGCAGTCATTTTGACCTTAAGGCTTAACATGACTTTAATATTCATAGAAATTCTGAATTGGATCAAATAATTCACCTAAATGCATCCTTAAAACCATAAATGAGAGTGAGCTCGTAATAACGAGCTGCTGTGCTCACAGGGACTCTATAATAAGCATTTATAAACAAGTGCCACTCAGAGTGAAAGCCGTGTTTCAGAAATAGCCCTAGATAAAGACAAGAGGCAGACAGGAGTAGCTGAACAAGACTAACAAGGGGACATGACACAGGTGTGCTGTTTAACGTGATTTTGAACACTTTGAATCCAAAGGAATAATAGCTTACTGCATCCTGTGCACTATATTAAAAAAGTTGAAAAAATAAAAATAAAAAAAAGGTATAGTCCAGTCCAGTAGTTAGGCAATTATTCTATTAATGTAGTATATTTTTATAGCATATCATATACTGCATCGGGCAAATCTATTAAAATAGCTTTTGTTTATTTAAGTATAGCTGAAACAAAATAAAATGTAAAAATTAGTTAAAAACAAACTTAACCGGAAATTAGAAATGTTGCCTTGACAACTAACTGAAGTGAAATAATTTTGAAATACTAAAATTACTCAATCTAAAACAGAAAATAAAATGTAATTAAAGCAGAGTAGAAAAAAAAAAGTTCTACAAAAATACAAATAAAATTGACAAAAGCACATCATTAATAAGTACTATGATAGTAGTATTATTTATATAATTTATAATACTAAAATAACACTGATGTATCACACTAAAAATGTATACTATAAACTGTAAGTATAGTATATAGTACATAAACTGTATCCATTAAAATGTTTTTATTATGTACTGTGCAGTATGTAGTCAACATTAATCTATTATTGGTAAACTATACTATTTTTATAGTTACAGTATATATAATATAGTACAACACTAATTTCTGTACTATGTCTGGACATCTTCACATTAAAAACATTGTATGAACACTTTAAAATGTTTATTTTTTTAAGTTATAATTAAGTATTATTGCAGTACGTTTTACAATAAAATACAATTTTAAGAATTTGAAATTTACAGTTTCTGAGTGAAAGTAGTTTTCAGTGTAGTACATAGTATTTGTACTATAGTATTTTGTACAGTATATATCACATAAAAATTATGGTATAGTATATACAGCATGAATACAGTAATGCATAATATACATTCAAAACATATTCAAATATCAATACACATATCAAAATAAAAGTCTAATATGAACAAAAAACAAGACAAACACAAAAACCATGCCAGCAACATGTAATATCTGCTGTTTGTTTTTTGTTTTTCCTCAGGTGTGTGAGATGGCGTGTTTAAAGCTTCATAGCCTGCTGCAAACTGTCTTATGTCTGTCGTGGGAGGAGGTGTGTTTTCTTCTGGGTCGTCTTGGTGTACCACTTTGGTCTGCAAACTGTGGCTCAGACCCGGGCGCTGAGGCTTTGCTGAGCCCTCTGGTGCCCATCGTCCGAGCGCTTCTGGACCAGCATGCGGATCGAACCACCCTTCAGAAGATGCTCCCCAACCTGCCCGCCACCAACGGCAGCCCCTCCTTCGCCCAGGATCTCCAAAACTACTGCAGCACAGCTGAGTGGCAGCAGTTCCACCAGAACCACGTCAGTACAGCGCGATCCCCTCACACACACACACACACGCTTCACTTAGCAGACACCCGGTTACACTGTTTACCTTACGATAAGCTGGCAGCTTCTCTGCCGCAGTCTTGTCAGTATATGTTTCCACAAACCTGTTTTGTTTTACCTTTTTTGGATGCAGAATGTCAGAAATAAGTCTCTCAGCACTCATTCTCAGTCAAACAGGAGATAAACTCATCATTTCACACAAAGCTCAATCCTGAAGGATTATACACACATTTTTCTTTGAAACAGCCCATTCTCTTATTTACATCTGTAGCATACTATATATAATCATCTTGGATTCATTTAGGTTTAGCTGAAGCTGATTTCAGCAGTGGTCCAGCATCAGAGCTGTAGTCTTCTCTCTCTAAAACTCAGCGGACGTGTGCTTGTTTTACCGTGAAGGCACTTTGAGTTAATCCGCTTCCATTGTAGTGATGAACTCTTTATTTAGACTCTTTTGTTCATCCAGTGCCACAACAAAAAGCTGATTTATTCCCCTCATCTCACAATCCAAAACAAGCCATGCGTTTAAATTAAACAGAAAACCTGCCAGAGTGACCTGGAGATGATTTTTGAAGGCTGGCGTGTGACAGCATGTGCTTATAAATCTAACCAGTTTGGACTGTTCGTATATACAAATCACTCCATATATTACCATGCCTTGAATCGGGAAGTAAACCAGGTTTTACACTATATCTGGGTGCAGGGAAGGTGAAGAGAAAGAGAAAAAAAAGTGTATATTTCATATGTTCAGCATTACAATATAACATGTCTACTAACTTTGTAAAAGGTTGCTAGAGTACATATAATAAGCTATATTTTCAGTGTAAATGAAAGCAGCAAAATGTCAACAACAGCAATATGATCAGACACAACAGTAGTCCTATTTTAATATTATTATAAATTGAAACAATATATTTTAAAGTATTATTTACATAGTTGTAAATTGTACACATTTATAATATGATTAAAATATTTATTTTATGCAAATTATTGTATGCATTAATTTGTAAGTATATTATTTTTTCTTTTTATAAATTAATAAATTCAAATACACATACACTTAAAAAACAATTAATTATTTAATGCACTATTGCTATATTATTTTTCATTTGACCAATTTTAATAATTTTAAAGAGTTTGTTTACATTCATAATATAATTCAAATAATTATTTGACACTTTAATTTATGCAATTTATTATATAATGTTATATTATATTATATTGTATTATATTTTATTGCAAACAATTCTAAAAAAAAAAAGGTTGATTATCCTAACTGTTAACTATTTAGATTTGATAAACACATTAATATATATTAATTGGCACATTAATAAAAATTTGCTGATTTGTGGTTACAGATATTGGCTGCTTCACAGTAACTTCTAACATGTCTCATTCAATCAAATATTATTGAAAGAAATACCTATTTAAAAAAATAAAATTAAATAAATGTTTATGTCTGTAGGTGGAGCCCACAATGCAGCAGTATGAACTAGACACTTTTGGGAAGAGTCATGACCTGATGTCCAATTTTTGGAATTCCTGCTTTGATGACCTCATGAGCACTGCACAGAGGAGAGACAAGCACCGCTCCGACTGCAAAGCCAAGTTTCAGGTGTCTGTTAACCCCATTTATTCAAACACAGAGGGAATATGTTGGGCTAGTAAACAAAAGATTGGTGTTCAATTCACACACTGAGCAGACCATGAGTTTTTTACTGCTTGGGAATACTGGGATTATTCACTGCACATCTCAAACCCCAACCAAATCATGTTTTTTTATGACAGATGAGTTTGTGTTCCTCTCTTTACAGGAGCTCATCATTGACCCATACCTGAAACGAATGCGCACAGAGAACAGCCGCTACCACAGTGTGCAGAAGATGATTAACAGCCAGCAGGAGGTGGTGTGGAGGCACTGGAAATCACTGCGCAGGTTACTGAGCAGTGAGAGAAGAGCCTGGGCACTCAGGTCTGCATACATTCAAATGTTTTGATTCTTAGTGAATATTATGCATTGATGTGTTTTTTGTCATTTAGTTCCCTTTTATTTTGCACCATTATCGCTATCAGAATAAATAAATACTATATAGAGAGAGAAAGAGATTTAAAGGGATAGTTCACCCAAAAATTTACATTTGCTTTTAATTTACTAAGCCTCAGACCATCCAAGATGCAGGCTCCTAAATATATAAGGTCTGTGCAAGACAGTGAACATTATGTACATTATATCATCAGGAGCTATGGGTTTTAATTTTGTGTTGCTTGTGATGCTTTTTTGACTCTCAACGTGAATTACCAAAGACCATGGTTTAAGCTAAAAATCTTCTTTACTGTTCTGCTGAGAAAAACTTTCCTAAATCTTGGATGGATTTAGTTTGTGAAGGTTAACGGCTAATTTTAATTTTTGGTGTGATGTGTTTGTTTAAGTTAGAAAAGATTTTTGTTTTTGTGGATATATAAATGGGGATTTTGGGGGATTTAAAAAATATATAAAACTTTACTTAATATTTATTTAGGATTTTTCACTCATTTTGGGTCTCTAAAATCTATTAAATTAAATATATAAAATCCCAAATAGAAGCAGTCAGACTGTTTTGTCTGACTGTTGTAGCTCACTGTGTGAGGTTGAGTTGTATACACTATATATTAAAGGATTATATCGCGGTGTGTGTGATTGTGGACTGAGTGGAAGTGTTTGTGTTTCAGGGTTCAGCCACAGGTGAACTGGAAACTGTCGAGCGCGGAGACGTACTCTAAGATGCGTCTGAAGCTGGTGCCAAATTACAGCTTTGACTCCCACAGTGATGCCAGCGCACTGAGAGATAACATGGGTCAGTATCCCTCCGGAAAATGTCTGTGTAATCTGTTAAATGAATATTAATGAATTAATGATATTTAAGAAAATCAATAGTGAGTAAAAGATCACAGAATGACTGTTTGTAAAATCATTTTGCTTTGACCAGATATTTTAAAACAATCTATGTCCGTTTGAACTCCCAGTTATTTCACTGTTAATATTTATATATTGGAGTGTTTTTTTTTTTCTGCAGGAGCCGACAGCCCTCGCAGCTCAACTGAGCCCATCCCTCTTGCTGTTGCAAAGGAAGCCAAAGTTAGTGACATGGAGGACGACAAACTAGAGGATTTTGAAGATTTTGTCTTCATTGATGAGTAAGTGTTTTCATGTAACTCTGAGATACATTTGCTTTGTAAAGTAAGTTATCTAAACCAGTTGATATGATATACAAGTTGATATAATAAGAAGAAGAACAAGAAAAAGAAACAATTATTTTAACAAATAATAAGAACATATATTTACACACTGGCTTGTAGTACAAACAGTTTTACCTTTTAATGGAGTTTTACAAATGAGGACAATGGAAGCAATCAAAATCAACAAAAGAGCAATGATATGCGAATTTATTTATATATATATATATATATATATATATATATATATATATATATATATATATATATATATATATATATATATATATATATATAAAATTATTTTTTTTTTATAGTTTTTTATTATTTTTCGTTTTAGTTAACAAAAGTCTGTTTAGTCTATTTATACTGAAAATAATTCCTCACTGAAGTCAAAGCAGAATTAACTGTTACACGTTCCAGTAAACGCACAGTAGTGGTGTTTAGTTCCTGAATGAATCTGTGTTTTTGAATGAATCATTTGAGTCATGATTCAGCCTTTTGGTGCCTGCAAAGGCTTTGTGTGTACAGCTTTTGAGATGTGTTTAGTGTGATCGAGTGTGTGTTCAGCAGGGTGTGGTTGTGTGTGTCATTCCTCAGGGCGGAGGAGGGCGAGGAGGAGAGCCAGAAGGAAAAGCTGGTGCTCTCGGAGGAGTGTGAGCTCATCACTATTGTTGCCGTGGTACCAGGTCGTCTGGAGGTCACAACGCACCACCTGTACTTCTACGATGGCAGCAGTGAGAAAGAGGAGACTGAGGAAGGTGAGTAACAGCTTGTATTGTGTAGTACATCCGTCATAACGCCCAGCTCGTTTTGTTTGTCTCACTGATAAGCCTCCATTCATTGTTCACATTATGAATGTCTGTACACTACCAATCAAAAGTTTAAAATAATTAATAATTTTAATGTTTTATGAAAGAAGTCTCTGAAGCTTACCCAAATCTTAATTTATTCTATCACAAATACAATAAAAACAGTAATATTGTAAATGTGTATATATATATATATATATATATATATATATATATATATATATATATATATATATATATATATATATATATATATATATATATATATATATATAATGTATTTTAAACTATAAATTATTACTGTGATTTTTTGCAGCCATCTTCGGTCACATGATCCGTCAGAAATCATTCTAATATGTTGATTTGATGATTATTAACAATTATTATTGATGATCAATTATTGGTAATTTTTATTATTATCAATGTTGAAAACCGTTTTTGCTGATTCATATTTTTGATGATTAGAAAGATCAAAAGAACAGCATTTATTTGAAATAGCAAAAACTGTTTTCAGTATAATAATAAGAAATGTCTGAGTAGCAAATCAGCATATTAGAGTGATTTCTAAGGGATCATGTGACACTGAAGGCTGGAGGAATCGCTGCTAAAAATTCAGTTTTACCATAAAAAGAGTACATTGAATTTTAAGTATATTAAAATAGAAAAACTTTATTTTAAATTGTAACAATATTTCACAACATTAACATTTTTTATTAAATAAATGCAGCCTTGGTGAGCATAAGCAACTTCTTTCCAAAACATTTAAAAAAAAAACTAAATTATTCCAGACTTTTGACTGGTAGTGTATGGGATAAGATATGATATGTGATAATAATGTGACTGCTTTGGTGTGGACTTCTTTTCTTTGATTGGGTTTGGTTTGATTAGGCCATTGTCACAGCTAAGGGAAGTCCACCTGAGGCGCTACAACCTGCGGAGATCAGCATTAGAGCTGTTCTTCATCGACCAGGCACACTACTTCATCAACTTCAGGAAGGGGGTGAGCTAGACACATACTAACTGCAGGAGAAACTACAGTGGAACAGGATGCATAGTAGATGGCCACAAGCATTTTTGCCATTTTTTTGTTTTGGTTCTCCAACAGGTCCGGAACAAAGTCTACTCCAGGATCCTAGGTCTCAGACCACCCAATCTCTTCTACTTTGGTTCTCGCTCTCCTCAGGAGCTCCTGAAAGCCTCCAACCTGACTCACGTACGTCTGATGTGATGCCAGTATTTTCCATTTTTGCTGGTTGGTGGTTGGACTCATTCTTGCTCTCTCCCAGCCCAATTCCTCCCTTTCTCCTCATAGATTCCTATGCCCTCTGTGCTGTATCTGCCAACAAAAGCTGTCAAAAAGCCTCACCCCCAAAATTTCCAGATCTAACTATTGTTTATTTTCATTTTTGTTTCTATTGCAGAGATGGGTTTGCAGAGAGATCTCCAATTTTGAATATCTGATGCAGCTCAACACCATTGCTGGTCGCACATACAATGATTTATCCCAGTATCCAGTGGTGAGTTTTCACAGAGCTAGCATTGATTTGGTTTTGTTTTGAAATTTTTGTTTGCCTTTTTTCTGTTTTGTTTTGTTTTCTTTTGATTGGTTTGTTTTGTTTTGTTTTTCTGTTGTTTTGCTCTATTCTGTTCTGTTTGTCTTGTTTTTTTTGGTTTGGTTTGGTTTTGTTCTGTTCTGTTCTGTTCTGTTTTGTTCTGTTCTGTTCTGTTCTGTTCTGTTTTGTTCTGTTCTGTTCTGTTCTGTTCTGTTCTGTTTGTTTTTGTTTTGTTTTGTTTTGTTTGTTTGTTTTGGTTCTGTTTGTTTGTTTTTTGTTTTGTTTTGGTTTGATTCTGTTTTGTTCTGTTCTTTTTGGTTTGGTTTGGTTCTGTTTTCTTGTGTTCTGTTCTGTTCTGTTCTGTTTGTTTGTTTTTTGCTTTTGTTTTCCACACTGCTTGTCTTGTGCAGTATCGCAGGGATGCTGTAGCATCTTGGGCTGAATTTATGTATTTTATTTCATTTAGTTTTTCAGTCTTTAAATTTCATTAAAAAAATAATTTATTATTTTAGTAAACCAAGATTTTTATTTAATTTATTTAAACTGGGTGATTAATATGCATTTAATATCCATTTCGCTGAAGAAAAAAAAAATATGTGTGCGTGACTGACTCTTCTGGTGTTGGTGGATGTTATATGGGTCACATGTCTTCTTTTTTCTTCATGTGCATGTCTGTATTCTCAGTTCCCCTGGGTGCTGTGTGACTACACATCTGCTGAATTGGATCTGGAGGACCCAGCTGTTTTCAGAGATTTGTCCAAACCCATTGGTGTCGTCAACCCTCGACATGCACAGAACGTCAGGGAAAAGTGAGACAGTGTTATAGTCCTTTTTGCAGAATTCTCAGTATCAAAGAATGTGTTGTTAAAAGATGTATCACAAAACTAGAAAATACCACAAGCTGCTATCTACATGATTTATAAATATATTTAAATTTGTAAATAATAACAGTATGTTCTATAATAAGATAAAGCAGCGTAATGTAGAATCTTTGGAGTATTTCATTTGATTTTCTAAATGTCTTTTTGTTGTTGTTGTTTGATTAGGTATGAGAGTTTTGAGGATCCAACAGGCACTATCGATAAGTTCCACTATGGCACACACTACTCTAATGCTGCCGGCGTCATGCACTACATGATCCGCACAGAGCCCTTCACCTCATTACATATACAGCTCCAGAGCGGCAAGTAAGACACACACTCACACACCACTGCGTTCATACTGCAAGCTAAAGCCAGGGCTGTCCAATCTTGCTTCTGGAGGGCCACCTCTAGTTCAAACACACCTGAACCAGCTATTCAAGGTCTTCAGGATTACTAGAAACAGGAAGGTGTGTTGGGGCAGGCCAGAACTAAACTCTGCAGGATGTTAACCCTTCAGGATCAGGATTGGACACCCCTGCTCAAGTTTTTTTTTTATTTATTTGTCCTACTGGAGATATTTGAACACAAATGTTGTATGTGTTTATTCATTCCAACGGTACCTGAAGTACAACTGGAAATTTGACTCTACGTTAGTTTAATGGTTTTAATTCTCCATAAAACATGAAGTGTCCATACAGGAATGTAGATCGCCAACATCAAATTGTGAATATTCTGAATATGAATAATATTTTAAATATTGTAGATAAAATGTTATGTTTGTTGGCACTCCATAGTATTGACCACTAGGTTGCAGTGTTGTTTACTTGATGGTTTTTAAGTAATCATGTATATTGTCTAGTGTTTGGGCTGCACTTACAAGAGTGATTGTGTGTGTGCTTAGGTTTGATTGTGCCGATAGGCAGTTTCATTCAGTAGCAGCAGCATGGCAGGCACGAATGGAGAGTCCAGTTGATGTGAAGGAGCTCATCCCAGAGTTCTTCTACTTCCCAGAGTTCCTGCAGAACATGAACAGTCAGTGTGCTTCTCTGAAGCTTCTCAGTGATGAAAACTACACTGGCACGAATTATGTTGGATTGATGGATTTTGAATTGTAATATGTCATGTGTGCAGGTTTTGATCTGGGCTGCTTGCAAATCAATCAGGAGAATGTCAATGATGTGTTGATTCCCCCCTGGGCGTCTTCGCCTGAAGACTTCATCAGGAAACACCGCAAAGCTTTGGTGTGGAAACATACATACTAAACAAAACAATCAATTATTTTTGTAACCTTTATTTTGTAAATATGTTTTGTACAATACAAAATACTATTAAAATACCATTAACTACAGACTTTTAGAATGATTTGTGGAAGGGATAATTCACCTAAAAAATTTAATTTGCTGAAAATTTACAAAATTTAAAATCCTCAGGCCATACAAGATATAGATGAGTTTGTTTCTCCATGTGAAAAGATTTTTGAGAAATTTCCACCTGCTCACCAGTAAATCTTCTGCAAGTGAATGGGTGCCGTCAGAATGAGAGTCTAAACATCTGATAAAAACATTAGTCATTTACAAGGAATCTTCATGAATCCAGTCCATTAATTAACTTAATCTTGTAAAGTGAGAAGCTGCGTTTTTGTAAGTAAACTAATCTATCGTTAAGGTGTTTTAACTTTAAATCTGGCCAAAATACCAGTCTATAATCAATAATGTTTGTAAACGGTGCTTGACCTGTGCATATTTCTCGCCTGATTCAGAAGAGATGACTTTTTCACTGGAGAAAGCAATACTATGGATAGAGGACTTGTATTTTAGCCATAAACAATGGTTTAAAAACATCTTATTTATTAATTTATTACAAATATGCAGCTTTTCACAAGATGTTAATTGATGGACTGGAGTTGTGTGGATTCTTGATGTTTTTATCAGCTGTTTAGAGATCATATTTGGGTAAACTACTCCTTTAAAAAGAAACAGCTCAAAAAGTAATTTGTTTGTGAATTGGCCAACATTTGTGCAATGACTTTTGGATGCATCCAGCAAAGAAAACTGACACAATCTCTTTGTGTATCTCTGTGTTTAAAGGAGAGTGAGCATGTGTCTGCTCACCTGCACGAGTGGATCGATCTCATATTCGGGTATAAGCAGCGAGGCCCTGAAGCGGTGGAAGCTCTCAATGTCTTCTACTACTGCACTTATGAGGGTAAGAGAGCTCTTATGAGTTCGTATAAATTTAAACATCTTCCTGCATGGAAAATATGACTGATCGCTGTGTGTTTTGGCTGTCAGGTGCAGTGGATTTGGACGCCATAGCTAATGAGACCGAGCGCAAGGCCCTTGAAGGCATCATCAGCAACTTTGGCCAGACGCCCTGTCAGCTTCTCAAGGTGGGACATCAGACATATGTTTCCATCTCTAGTCAGCGACAAGTTTTTTCATTTCAGCTTTATTTCAGTTAACAGAAATGCATTTAATATTTTTAGTTTTAGTTAATGCTAAAAACCTTGGTTCTGAAAGCATTTCTGTAATGTATTGTGGGTAATATGGCACAAGTGAAACCTCTCTGTGTAATTCAGGAGCCCCATCCTCCCCGTATGTCAGCCGAGAACGCATTTAGGCGGCAGGCCCGTCTGGACATTCTGCCTCCCAACCTTTTTGATCAGCTCACTAAACTCCGATCTTTTAAGGAGGTGAGTCCCAATTTATCAGTATTTAATTTGAATTGAATAATATGCTGAAATGCAACTTTGAGCACCACGTGCTGATGGTTTGATTTAAGGAGCTGCTGTGTGAAACTGTGATTTGAGTTGTTTTTGATGTTGGTTCACATAGGTGGTGAATGATGGTCTGCCTTTAGTCCAAGCCGTGGTGCCCAGAAATCAAACCCGCTCCTTTATCATCCCTGGTTCTGATATACTGGTGAGATTATTTCAAGATTATGTTCACATGTCATGTACTAATACTTGAATAAGATCAGAACCAATTTTGAGGATCAAGAGGGTCTGTGGAAGAGGGTGTTAGTACAGTTGTTCTCAACCATGGGGCCAGGGGCCACTAGGAGGCCTCAGGAAACTTTCAAGAGAGTCGTAAGATGACTTAAAATGATGTAAATTAAGACAAACAAGCATTTTTCCAAACACTGTTGACCTAACTCAAAAAAATAATGCAGCTTATCACACTCACCTTAAATTAACTCAACTAGCAATCGACAGCTTAAAGGGATGGTTCACCCAAAAATGAGAATTCAGTCATTAATTACTCACCCTCATGTCGTTCCAAACCTGTAAAACCTTCGTTCATCTTCAGAACACAAATTAAGATATTTTTGATGAATTCCGAGAGCTCTCTGACCCTCCCATAGACAGCAAGAATCCTTACACGATCAAGGCTCAGAAACGTAGCAAGGAAATCATTAAAATAATCCATGTGGCATCAGGGGTTCAACCGTAATTTTACGAAGCTACGAGAATACTTTTTGTATGCAAAGAAAACAAAAATAACTTTATTCATAAATTTGTCTCCTCTGCATCACCCTATAGCACCATTTTTGAGGGTATCACATGTAAAAAACACTTTTTTTTTTTTTTTGATTAACTATCCCTTAACACACACTCACACACACACAAACAGACAATATTATAATAATTTCCTTTGTTTTAGTACAGCGACAGTATAAAAACTAATTCAGTTTAATTTAATTATTTTTTGGGAACAACATTTTGTCTATCTCACTCTTAAAAATGTTTTCTCTCAGCATATGTTTTAGAAAGTGGGTCCTTCACAGATTTTAGGGTTCCTGATCATTTGTTGAATGGCATTTGTCCTGTTTCAGGTGACAGTGAGTGCTAATGGAATGATAGGCACTCATAGCTGGCTGCCCTACGACAAGAACATAGCTAATTATTTCACCTTCACCAGAGACCCCACTGTGAGCAACCCAAAGTAAGTTTAAACATGTACACATGTCTGAACACAACATATAATCATGTTCAGAGAATTAGTGATTTTATATAGTTTTAAAGACAAGAGGTTTTGATTAGGCACAAAGATATTTTAATAGTGACAACATTGGGTTTTGGACAAATAATCAAAAACTTTATAGCAGCTTATAAATAGCAGCACTTTGACATTAAGCTCTGGTGGTTTGGCTGCTTTGGTCTCTATGAATGTTCTTCAGTCAAATTGGGTCCTTTGTAGTAAAAGCTAATTTGTTTTGCCAAGCCTTTCTTGATGTTTTTGAGTGGTCTGCTAACGTGTCGAATCTGATGCTTAAACACAACATTGATCTATTTCAAATGTTCTCCTGCTGACAAGTTTAGTCCCATTTGTTGGTACTAACCTTTTGTTTGATCTGTTTTTAGGACCCAGCGGTTCCTCAGCGGGCCGTTCTCCCCAGGGGTGGAAATCGGGTCCCAGGTGCTGGTGGTGTCCACTGACGGGCGTCTGCTGTTCAGCGGGGGGCACTGGGACTGCAGCATTAGGGTCACTATGTTAGGCAAGGCCAAGCTGGTGGGCAGGATCTGCCGTCACATAGGTAAGGCTCGCCTGTCCAACACAGACATACCTAAATAGTACAAAGCCAAGGCGCAGCTGTAGGCAGTGGAATGAGCTTGATAGAGCTGAATCCTAAATAAAATTAGCAGCTGTCAGATTTGGCAGAGATGTTTGATGAATCATTTGTTGCTGAAACAGAACCATTAACCCTGTAAAGCCTGAAATATGATTAATAACTTAATGCATTTCAGTGTGAAACAGTGTAAAGTTTACTTAATAAAAAATCTGCAAATATTAGACAAATTTAGTTTCGACCATGTTGATCATTTAAAGGCGGTAGAAATTTGACAGCTCTCTCTTGATTTCAGCTTCTTAGAAGATGTGTGGTGCAAATTGCTGATTATATAATGCATTTGATTATGATATGAACAAGTATCCTGATGGCTGAATAATGTGCTTTTTTGTGGGATATAGATGTGGTCACATGCCTGGCTTTGGATCTCTGTGGTATCTACCTCATCTCTGGCTCACGAGACACCACCTGCATGGTGTGGCAGGTCCAACAGCAGGTTTGCTCACACAGAATACTTATGCTTAGATAACAAGTTAATACAAAAATAAAAGGGCGAGAAGGGTACATCTGCACCTATGAGCAGCCATTTAAATTTGGACAGAATGTAAACTGTCATACAATATATATATTTTTATGATGTTAGTACTTTTATTATGCAAGGGCACAAAAACATTGATCAAAAGTAACAGTAAAGCAGCGAATCAGCGTATTGGAATAATTTCTGAAGGATCATGTGACACTGAAGACTGGAGTAATGATGCTGAAAATTCAGCTTTACCAGCACATGGATAAATGACATTTAAAAACATTTTAAAAATAGAAAGTTATAGAAATAGAAAAGTTATTTTAAATTTTACCAATATTTTACAATACTGCTGTTTTTAATTAATTTTCTTATCAAATCAATGCAGCCTTGTTGAGCATAAGAGACTTTCAAAAAAAAATGTACAGACCCCAACATTCTGGGTGTTTTCTCACATTATGTGTTATTAACTTAAATCAGTATTTATTTAACTGACAATTACTTGAAGCCTGTATTGTAATGTTGTTATTAATTTGTTAACATTTATTTTTATATTTAAGTTTTGAAATAAAAGTGTGCTCAGGTACTTTTTGGCTATTATCAAGATGGTGTTATTTTACAGGTATACAGTAATTTAGCTATTGCGGCAACTACTGCTATTGTGATTCGGCTTTATGTTGCTATTATAAGTTATATAATACTATGTTGTAGTGCTGTGCAATAAATCGTATCTTTTACATGTAGGGTGGTTTCTCTAGCGGTCTGTCTCCACGGCCCGTGCAGGTGCTCTGTGGACATGATCAAGAGGTCGCATGTGTCGCAATCAGCACTGAGTTGGATATGGCGATCTCAGGGTCAAAGGTCAGTTTAGATCAGACCACTTCTTAATCGTCCCTTCAGGAGTTACTGCATTGCTATTAGAAATCATGAGTTTATGAGTTTTCTCTCTGTTGCTCTCTTTTTCTCTTGTTCAGGATGGCACAGTAATCATGCACAGTGTGCGTCGTGGACAGTACCTGCGGACCCTGAGACCCCCGTGTGAGAGCTGCCTTCCTGCCCCTGTGGCACACCTGGAGGTCGGCATGGAAGGGCACATAGTGGCACAGACTGTTATAGAGGGCCGCTCTGCTGGAAAGGTGCTGATTGACAATGTTTGGCAAAAGAGACAAGTGTTTTTTAGTTATTGTGAGAATGGAAATTAAAATAAAATTCAATATTAAATAAACAAAAAATTGTAAACCAAAAAATGCTTTATGCAAGACCACTAGTGCAATGGCTCTCAAATCTGGCCTGCACACCTGTTTTTTTAAGAAGAGTATTTTTTTATGATTTTTTTTTTTGTGCCTGTAGGAGAAGTATGCACTGCATGTGTACTCTGTGAATGGCACTCTCTTAGCATCTGAGACCTTGGACGAGAAGATTTCAGCTTTGCATCTGGTGCCTGACTACCTCATTGTAGGCACACAACAAGGGAACCTTCACATTCGAGACTTGTACAGGTAAACACCTATAATGGTCATTTTAAATGTACACCTTGTTAAAAAGTTTGTAGACAGTATTTATTTATTTATTTTTACATTTTTATGTATATTTTGAAAGAAAGAAATATTTTATTATAATTATAATTTTATTTAGCATGGACATTTTGATTTGTTTGAAAGCCCATTTCTTCAACTGAATAAAAAATAAAAAAGGTAACTGTGACTTTTTTTCTCACAATTGCGAGTTTACATCTACCAATCCAGATTATTTATTTTTTTTCAGAATTGCATGATACAAACTCACAATTCTGACTTTTTTCTCAGAATAGTGAGATATAAAGTCACAATTGTTAGTAATAAAGTTAGAATTGGGGGATATAAACTTACAATTGCAAGTTATAAAGTTAGAATTGCAGGATATACACTCACAATTGCGAGAAAACAAGTCAGAATTGCGACCTGCAATTCTTACTTTTTTCTTGCAATTATGACTTTTTTTCTCACAATTCTGAGTTTATATCTCGCAATTCTGACTTTTTTCTCAGAATTGTGAGATATAAACTTGCGACTTGAAAGTCAATTGTTTCTCGCAATTGCGATTTTATATCACACAAAACTGACTTTATAACACAGCATTGCGAAATTATATCTC